>NW_009258414.1:5250370-5286261 GCF_000687185.1 Egretta garzetta | reverse complement strand
CATCTCAAAAGGTGCAAAGCACGCTGACCTGCTGATTGTACAGCGGGTGGTTAACTCGATGTTATGCTCCTCACTGGTACCACTCACTTTTGTCAAGCTCAGTACAGAAAATGAGAAAGCAGATCCAAGCTACTGCTTTTAACAATTTCTAGCATCAGTTTTCAGGCATTCTAGGTAACATTTTTTTTTTCTCTTTGGGAAGGAACATAACCAATCAATGATTCAGCTGGAGCTGAGCCACCTTCATAATTATAAGACAAAACATCTCAAAACAATTGGCATTTCAGTGGAACAAAATCCCAATCCTAGCATTCTGGACTGTTTCCTCAGAAATTGAGTAGAATACTTCTGGGATCTGTTTATTAAATTTGTCCCACATAGAGTCTGACCTTTCAAAACATAGAAAAGATTATGTAGCAAACCACTCCCCGGAGTGACTTTTATTTTGGCTCTGACCTCTCCCTCTGACCTTGGGAGAAATGCTTATGTATACTTAGCAGAACGACTGTATCTCTTTTATTCTTTGAAATGGGAGAAACAATAATTTTTGAATATTCATACAGTTCTCTTTAAATATATATGCAGAGCAGACTATTGCATGAGACTTCTATAAGTCTTGATCATTTAACATATAGGTCAGTAGGAAACATCCATAATTTAGATCCAATTTCTGTCTTTGCAAGCCCAGAGAACACAACTTCTGACACCGACCTGTATTAAAAAAGGTAGAATATGAGATGTTATTGTTCATTTATAGGGCAGCAATTATGCATGGAACTATTTCACTGGAATTCTACATTTATAATTTCTGCCTTCCTTATCTTTAAATATATTGATTTTTATCAAGTATTACAAATGGAGCTGACAGGCTGCTATGGTTAGGGCTATAGGGTTACTAGCATAGCTTGTTTTGAATTCCTTGTAATGGTTAAATTTTAATTACTGGAGTTGGAATTATCTTTCACAAATCTCTCCCATGTTTTTGGAAAGGCTGGGTTGACCTGTTTCCAGCAATGAAGACAGGAAATAATAACGCTGAGCTGATTGTATTTCTTCTTTCAGTACATGTGCAAGGTTTTCCCTTGGCCCTTGCTTTGAAACAGAATTGGAAATTTGACAGGATGAACTGTAGTGCAATGAAAGAGATTCATGAATTTGTCCTTATGAGAAGACATTCAGATTTGACATAGTTATAAATCTCTAAAAATCATCATTTGTACACAATTGCTAATTTTCCCTTGGGTTTCCTGATCACATCTCAAGTACGCTGTCTACACCGAGCATGACCCGGAAAGCCTCACAGATCCGTGAAATATGCAAGGCAGAAGATAAGCAGGTACACACATACACCAAGGTAATCATGTATATAAATCTTCAGCTTCTTGTAATGATGTTAGAAAACCAAGCACATTAACAAATAATTTCAACAGCAAATATAAGGCCTAGGAAGATGAACAAAACATACAGGTTGTTTTGGTGGAAGAACGGAAAAGAAATTGTAAAATCACAAGACGGGGTCAAAAAAGACAATTTAGTGCAGGTATCAGAAGCTGCCAACAAACAAAATCTTGCACCACCAGTCAGATTTCAATCACTGCCAATTTATTTGGACAGCATTGGCAATGAGAAGGACCAAGCTACGTGCATGCTGGCTTTAAGAGGCTGGAGGCTCCATCGTTTCAGCGGCAACAATCTGGTGTAAGTTTTAAGTAGGTAATGCAAATCTGACTCATCTTTCTTAGTACTGATGGGTCCTTGACAATGAAAATCGTGTTCCATTTGTATAGGAGAGATGAAGGCAAGCACACCCTGACTAGGAGCAGGTATGGCGAGTCGGATTTGAGTACTGCAGTGAAGAGGCTCAGACTGCTCGAGGCTGTAATGTCCTTTGGGCTCCATTCACTGTACTGGCCCCTGAAGCTGCTTGAACTTCTGTAGTTCCTATTCCAAGATTTGATCTTTCTCTATCCTTTAGGTGTTTGCCCCATTCTACTTTTCAGGTGGGTAATTTGCTATTTTCATTTATTTTTCAAAGTAGGCAGCTCCCTTTGGGTAATAGAGAGTTTATCTTACCTTATACATTTGAAATAAAACAGTTTTATAATCTCAGATTTTCAAGAACACAAAGGTGAGCAAGAAATAACACCTAAATAGTTGACTATTCCATATCTGATTCACTGACAAATTATATACAAGTCTTAAACAAAATTCTTGTATTTGTCACTCTGAGAGGCCAAATTAGATCAGGTACAGATTTTGAAATTTAAG
Organism: Egretta garzetta; assembly: GCF_000687185.1. Lineage (NCBI taxonomy): Eukaryota > Metazoa > Chordata > Aves > Pelecaniformes > Ardeidae > Egretta > Egretta garzetta. Next base: position 5,283,993 of record NW_009258414.1, on the reverse strand, counting down.
AGCAGATCTAAGGCAACTCTCTTGGCTTTGAAGAATAAATCTTATCTTGTTTTAATCCCAGAAACGGAAGCTACTAATTATTAATAGTGAAATGGGCAATGGGAAATGCACACTGTCAGTCAGCTGCACTTTCTCATTGGCCTCTCAGGTCTGCGTGTAGCGCAGGTGTCCCTGATTTTCACTGAACGCTACATCCATTTTGTTCTGCCTTTTTTAACTGCGTTAACAATGAGGCAACGGGAAATGGAAAGTTGTTCAAATATGAGCAAAATTTTCTGAAGTAGTGTTTAATAGACTGTCCACAGAAGACACAGACAGTGAGTGTGAGAATGAATCAATACAGTGAATGCAGAAAAACGTATCCTTTGCTCATCCCAATATAAACCTCTTGCCTCTGTTAAGGTGTACATGTACAGAATGCAAACATGAGAAAAGGACTGGAAAGGAGCCATTCAAGGGTGAAGATCACTAAAATTCAGCTATTTTTATTGTGTCTGCTGCTTTGCCACCAGCCTTTATGGAGGACTTGGAGGCACACCATCCATCATCGACAAATGCTGAAAAGATGGAACTATGCTATTCTGGAAAAGCAAACATTCAAGCACATCACATGAATTTTCTTTGTGCACAGCTATTTTTGCTTTTCCTTCCTTCATTATAATGATAATAATCTGCAGCTCCTTATTCCCATGTCTTCAAAGCCTGATTTTTAAAGGCTCCTTATTGTGGCATTCTGTTACACAAATACATACAGACCCACTCTTCTTGTGTTGCATCTGATGCAGCCAGAAAACTAATGATGTGCACCCCAGAAGCCCAAAAATAATCTTAATATATGTGAGTGTTCTCATATATCTACATGTAAAGCTACGCCTTTAGACTTTGCAGGGTCCTTGATGACCAGATCAGACATTGCTTAACAATACTGCAAGGGTCAGATTTTATTTTTTGTTAGACAAACTGTCGTGCTGATAACCACACAGACTGCAGACTGAACCAAGCATGCACATCTGATTACTGAATTGCTGGTGATAAGGAATCATAATAGACATTTGTCTGATGGAGAAATCCAAATACACTGGGACAATGCACACTGTGAGCACGTTTCATCTGACTGTTTCCATCATTCTCAGTGCCTTTTAATTAGAGGATACCTGAACAGACAAAGTGATGTTTGCTGGAGCTGATAGAAAAGATAGCTCTACCTAATATAATATACTACAACAACTAATATCAGTGAAAAGCAAACATGCAAGTCTCACCCTGTATCTGCAATCAGCTTGTTAGAAGATGGAACTATGACTGCTGCAATCTCCACTTCAAGAAGAAAAGGAGGAGTGACACCTCCTGAGCCCCCCCACCAGCCGCTCATACTGCCTTTGCTACAACCCACATGTCGGCTGACTAGTCCCATATAAAATCTTTGGCTAAGTTAAGCCTTGGCTCCAACCCATTTATGTGCGAGACTGGACAGCAATGCTCTTCTGAGATAGATGGAGTCCTACCTAATGCTATGTTAATTGAAATTCCTAACTAGTACTGCATGGAAATACAGGCAAGTACTTCCTTCAAAATTCAACCTGAAACACACAGAGTAATGTGATGACAGATTTGAGAACAGTGGGGTTGAATAACAGCAGAAATAGATGTCAGTACAACTTATGAAGAAGCACACCCAAAACCCACTATACCAAAACCTCAGGTCAGCTTGGTAACACCACCAGTAGTAACTTTTAAAAGTAACTTTATTTAACTGCCCTCCTTTTACAAAAAGGACAAAGCATGTAGCTAAATGCTTTAGGGAGCTATTGCTGAAGGCTAACCAACAAATAAAGACTTAATGGGAGTAGATATTTGAAATGGTTTGTTATAAAGAAAAGTAAGACTGGAGAAAAAAGAATGGAGGAGCACACCGCTGCTCGTGGGCTTCCCATGCAAAGATCTTATGCGCATGTAGTTAGTCAAGAAGAGACAAGGAGAAGATGCTGCTTTTTAGCAAAGATGTTCAGGATCTATTTTGATCAATGAGCATGGAAAATGACACAATGATAAAATTGGCCATCTTCTCATATCACTAACATATAGTTATTGAACAGCTCTATTTTCCATGACTGGACTTCAAAGTGTAGCAAAGTAGGCACCATTTATTAAGCTATCAGACTTTAAATTAAAATTCAAAGCAGTGGGTTTAATCCACCAACAGCTATATGGAATACTGTATACCGCTCCTTATGTTTCTTAAATCTAATTTCATAGTCTCAGCATTCATGCACTGAGAAGCAGATAGATAAACTTCCAAGTTCAGAGCTATTTATGCACATAGTATGAACATGATGAGAAAACTGGCATGTGGGATGTGTATACACATGGCTCATGTAGCCCTCTTTTTTTTTTCCCCCCCCTCTGTTCCTCAGGAAGTATCCCATTAACAGTATTACCTTTTTTTTTGGGGGGGGGGGAGCAGTGGAGGGGGAATGGAAACAAATTAAACATTTGTTCTTTCGTGTATATTAGGATTGGTTTTTGACTGGTTTCTTGCGCTTTCTGCAGTGTTCTCATTCTAGAATTTACCCTTACCACAAGATAATTGAGGGCCAACCAGCCCCATGAATATGCCCACACACAGCTTCATGCTGCAAACTTGCACCTTTATAGGTCATAAATTATCTTATCAGGGGAATATAAACAACCTTGGACTTTGAGCACTATACTACACATAGTCTTTAAATCAAGATATCATGTCAAATGATGCACATTTTTCTAAGACTTCTACTCTCTAGGCCCTCGGATTTGCACTTTACTTTCTATTATTACTTTTTTATTAAGGAAACTTAAATCCTGTTGAGAAGAGCTTATTTAGGTTGAGCTGTCACCTTTAGCTTCAGAACATTAAGTCTTGACAAATGCTTCTTTTGAAGTCTGACACCTGTTTCTTTGGCATTTCCCACTTTCAGGAACTCACTAGACTATAATAATACTCAGCACAGCAGAAGTAAAGAGAATGAATTAAAGCAGAAATGCTTTCAGACGTGAAAGAGCAGTACAAAAGAGCATCCCTTTGCTCAGGTTTCCTCAGTAGTTTAGATAGGACCTCAGGAGAGCTCATGTCAAAGCTGTACGTTTTTTCCTTTAATGGGAATCTAATGCCCATGAAACAAGCCAGATTAGCAGCCCCAGAGACCAGACAATTCTATCTTAAAACAGATACAGATCAGCAGGAGAAACCAGGTTTCTTTGCAGATACAGGGTTTCTTTGCAGATACTTCTTTGCAGAAGTACAGGGAAACATCCTTATTATTAGACCTTCTCTTAGGCCAAATATCAGGTATCTGCTCTTTCTGTAAGTGAAATACTTGAGGGGAATGTTTGTAACATGCTCTGAGATGGGATCATGTTAGATTTTCCCTTACATTTGGCTTCATGAAGATTTTTTATGGTAAATTTCTTCAAACATTTATTTATCGGTTTTGGGTGGTCTACATCTAGAATGGAATCCATAACCCACTTAAATCAATGAAAACAACTGTCCTGATCTCTGAGCTTAGAGTAGACCTCTGGGACCAGATCCACAGCTTATTTACTTCTGCCACATCGATGTTTTTTCACTTTATTCTCTAGAGTTTCAGGTACGAATTTGCAGCAGACGCTGAGGAACATACTCAGTAGGAACTGGGCACTTGAATTCAGTCCTTTGAAAAATCCACCTTTTCTGGATATTTCAAAACCTGCTTTTTGTCTAACAAAATAGATTCTATGCAGAGATTATTTTTCTATAGCCAGCAACAAATTCATTCTCTCACCATGATGGAATATATATTCAATTGCGTCCTGAAACCTGTAAGAATCTTAAACAAAACCTGCTGGATTTATTTTATTGAGGAAAGGGATGTCAAACACCCTTTCAAATCTGGATTGCAGACAGCATCACAATGATCCTTGAATTCTATACTAAAAATCCACTAAAACGTATAAACAACCATTTAGAACAGTTTCATACTGCAGCAATCTTTCTAATCAAACCGACCAGCTTTCAGGACCATATTTACAGCAATGCTTATACCTATCGGGGATTTTGTTAGCAGGGCTGGTATTATCATTTTCTTTAAGAGTACTTGGTACATTCTTTGTAATGCTGGTTTCATCTTTTCCCAAATTTGCTAATCTTTAACCAAGCTGGCTGAAATATTCCATACAAGGCTCTGCCTTAGAATGATATCTGGGTAAAGATTCAGGCAATTCTGAAAATAAGGTTAAAGAGAAAATGAATTTGTGAGAGAAATATGCAAGCATGCAATGAAAAGGTGCAGAGCAGGGCTCCCCAGCTGGCTCTTTCAGAGGCAGCTCAGAGCAAACACAGAACCCCTCGCCGGCGAGAGCAGGGGAGATGCAGAGGCAGCAGTGGTTGCTCGCACCCGGCAGCAGCCAACGGGACTGTTCACTGGCAAAAGCTCCCCAGTCTTTGCATTGCAAATCCTTTAGGTACACACCGTTAAACAGCCAGGTTGTGCAGAAGGAAAGAAGCCTTTTCCCTGTGCATCTTTATCACAACAGCCACTGTGGCTGACAGGGAACTGGGCCGCTCCCTTGCCCCACAGCCCGGACGCACCGGCAGCAGCCGGGTTTCTGGTCTCCCTGTGCACATTGTGGGAGGCCATAGGATGCCCGGTGGCATAGCTCTGCTGAGTATATGTTCACACACAGCACCCTGAACAAATCGCCTCTGGGCCCGCTGGACGGTCCCTTGGCTGCTCCTGGCAGGCCGTATGTGACAGATTTCCCTCTCAAGGCTCCTGCTCTGCCACCTCTGAACCTTAACTTTTCAGGCCAAAGTTTTCATGCGTATGTATTTATATACACGGAGAGGTCACCGTTCTTATTTATGTGGGTAGATGTGAAATGTAAATTTTTGCAGTTGGCAGATGCACATGTTATAAAACCCGTGCACATTAAAAAAAGCTAATGATTAGAAAATGATACAAACATGTACACAGACATGTACACTCAGTGTATATAATTATAAAATAAGTTAGGCATCAAAACTCCTAAACTATTAAGGTATCTGTAAACTTTATGTAAGTAAAACATGTTATTAACTACATGCAAATTTAGGACAGCTGAAATATCATCATTAATAAACCATTTATATCTTTAACGTTTAGTGTTCTCTAAACTCAGTATTTTTCTACTAATGAGGTGTTGTGCGTTAAATGTGAAAGTACCCGGGACAATAATTCTGTTTGGGCCTGGCTGCTGTAGCAATTAGCTAATGTTGATCCATAGCCATGCAACTAATGTTGCGATTTTGCTCATATATCATTACAACATCGGTGTAGCACCAGTGCTGCTCCTGCTCAGGGTAGTAACAGAACAACTCAACCCCCACCCTTCATTGCTGTATTTCTAGTTGGGAAACAAGTTCTGAGGTCTTACAATCTAGGTTGTTAAATGTATTAAAATATTTTTTGTTATCTCTTCAGGTATACATTCCTAAATATTGTGTCCCTTCTTTTAAAATCATTGTATAAATATCCACCACGTGTCCACAGCCAAATGCCTCATGGCCAAGCACTGCTGCAGCTGAAGTGGTGTTGCAGGCAGGGCTGTAAGGCCAGTTTCGTTATACAGCTGCATGCTTCAACTTCTACTTAGCATTGCCAAGTCTTAACTGGTGGGCTTAGACTTACCTTGCTGGACAGAAGATTTAAAGAAAAGTACATCCCTTAATTAGCTGAATGATCTACAATGCATTTCATGCCTGAACAAATATAATTGAAACAACTGAAATCACGTTAACCATGCAGAAAATAATCAAACTACTGGTTTAGCTCGTGTCGAGGACTGGTCACTTCTCTGATTTTGCAATGAAAAAGAAAAAGCAACGATGCTGTAAAGCATTAACACCAGCATTGCTGTATTTGCAGCCCAAATTACTATTCTGTTTTAAGCTATGTAGTTCGCTAGAAGACATGACCAAAATTATACTCAAAGCAACCAGCAATTATAACTAGTACAGCCCTTTATCAGAAGGCTTTGGAATGTGACATTAATAATCAGTCATTAATCTTTTCTAGAAAAAAAAAATGAATAAAAAAATAATCCAGAAGCAAGTGAATAAATTAATCTCAAGCTTATGTTATTCTGCAAAGGATAACATAATGAAATGTGGATTGAAGAACTGCTATCTCTCTGTCACAGTCAGGGTATGTAAAACATCCTTTCATTACCAGAAGGTTTTGGTACCTGCATACTTATTTCTTTTTATATCCATGAAGATGTATATAAAGCATATCAATAAAGCATTCAATAATGCTGGGTTTGAATCACTAGGCAGCATGATAAGCTGTGCAGGTAAAATGCATCCAATAAGGTTTGGAAATTACACGAGAATGGAGAAGCTGCAGCCGTACGAACATCTCCCCACAGAAGCCAGACACTTTCTGTGCATCTTGCCCTAGTGAGATAGGAGCTTCAGACTCATGTCTGAAGGCAATGGGTTGCTCATCATACACGTAAGTACCTTTTGTATTGGTGTTACTGTTAGAGAGTGGCTCCCAGGTCATCTAAAGGAGGTCCCGGTGCCCTGTGGCCCTCACAGGACGGTCTCTTGGCTGCTATGGGCTGGCTCTGGGCTCAGGCTCTGTGGAGCTCCCAGGGTCCGCTGCAAGGAGCTGCTGTTTGCTGAGCCAAATAACTTCCCCAGTCACTCAGCGGGAGCAGAAGCTGCTGCTTTGTGGTAAGCGGCTGATTAGCTGTGTCTTGCTTTTGTGCGAAGCAGTAGCTTCCACTAAATTCCTACAGGGCGTTCAAAATACAGTCATTTGCCTAATGATTTGGCAATGACTTGGAACTGCTTCATATGAAAGAGAAGAGGCATGGCGTATTGCGATATATTGCCTCCCTCGGCGCTTGGGAAGTGTTGAGGCAGAAAGACGGCTGTCAGGGACATCAGAGCTGGAGCTGGACCTTATCAACCCTTGAAGATACGGTGGGGAGAAGAGGGGGCCCACAAGGGCTCAAGGCAAAGACAAGACATTGAATAAGACAAGGTGGAAAGAAGAAAAAGACAATGGAGAATGTGGAAGATGAGAGAATGTTTGCTGGTGATAATGATGGTGAATAGCCGTTTCTGCAAGTGGGGGAGTTATATTGTATTTTGAAATACTTTTAGAGCTGACACTATCTGAGAGGGCTAATGGACAAGGCAAAAAGAGGACTTAAAATGGTAGCAATACTTTTATCTCCTGTAACAAGTTGGTTTGAAGATTTTTAATAAACAAACATGTCAATTCTAAATATTTTTTTGTACCTGCACATTTTTTTCCAAGAATTTAAGTCTACATAACTTCTAAATATGCTACTGTTCACATGTATTATTCATGTTAACAGTCATATGTATCATTATTTCAGCATATACGAGTTGTACAACTGGCATTAACTTCACAGAAGACATTCTGAACTGATAGAAAGGCTACTTACAAACACAAATAACAGCCATAAATCCACTTTGTATTATAGAAGGTTTAAAATATTACACTGTTGATAAAAAACTTTTTGTATTAGTAAATGTGGATTATCACAATATATCTGAAGAGAAAGAGAAAGCTTAAAAAAACATACCGTGTGAAACTGTTTATGAAATCTAAATCAATGTCATACATAAGACACCACGGAAGTTCAAATAAATCAATCAAAAAATAGTTGAAAATCAGTGTCATATTTTGCCTATCGTGATCATGCTGCTGCATCCTTAGCTCTATAGCAGTATTTGGATGACACGTAGCTGGAGCTGAGTACTTTGTAATGAATAATTTATTTCACCAATTTTGCCTCTTTTTTCTGTGACATATCCATGAATAAACAGATCATGATTTGCTTTATTCGTAATTCAAAGTTCTCTGACAGTCCCTCCTCAGCCCACTTCCCTTTACAGTGTTTATATTGCTTACATGGACTAGATTCCAGATTTTGAAGTTGGGAAGGGTTGGAATCAGAGCTATGTAGTTTAGTTGTGTGTGGTCATACACAATTGTTTCCATTCCCCAGCTGGACTCTTCTGAAGTAATTGGGTGTGAATGTTCATGGAGAATAAATTAGACTTTGCTTTTTGTGATCCTGAATGTAAAACCAACTCTCTCTGTGCATTGGCACCAATAAAATGCAGAAGAAACTCTACAGAAAGCGAACACACAAAAGGCATGAGCACAGCTGAAAGGAATTCATTTAAAAATTCATATGAATATTCATGGAGATTTTTTTTTCAGTATGTTCTCAAATTAAACATAATGAAAACAACCTTTTCCTTAGTACATTCCACTCTGGTCTGTTCACCTGTTCTTGATGAGGCCATTGGAAGCACTTCCGTGGTTGGAAGCAAGGACAAGCTTGGGGCTTTTGCTGGGCTAGAGTTCAGTCAGTTTTTTTTGGACCCAAGCCTAAAGGCATTTCTTTTCTATATCGTAGATGGGCTCTTCAATCAAAGCAAGCAGTGAAAATTTTCGAAGGCTCAAGCTAAAAGGCAAAGCAGGGCTGTTTCCTGGCTAGGCTCAGGGAGAGGAAAATCCTTCCTTGTGCGAACTGACACGAAGTTTTGCTGACACATTTTGCTGCTGCAGAATAATCAGTCACTTAACACTTTGATGGCGATTTTGTATTATGCATGAAGCACAGGTTTCTACACGCCACATTGGGAGGCAGCGCAGAAATACATCGTTCACATTAGTCAAACGGAGGCACCGTGCGTTCCCCGTAACGCCTGGCAGTCTCTGCTTGTAGGTGCCGAAGGGAAGAGAGGCAGCCCTAGATTTCTATTATCAGTTATCACACTTTAGATAGATTTCTAAGGGATTACAGGCTTAGAAAAGTCAAAATCCATTCCAAGAGAGGTCTATACTACTAAATATAATATACTCTTAGCAAAAAGTAAGTTTCAAGATAGACAAAGTAAAACAGCTGGGATAAAAAAAAATTAAGTCAGAAGTTATGTTCCATGAGCAGAAGTAATGCTTAAGGCTGTTTTCCATTAGTACATTTGAAGCACATTGTTTCCTAATCTACTTCGAAGAAATGTTTAGGGATTTTATTAACATAAAACAAGATAGTGAGAGCAAATTTGATATCAATTAACATACTAATTAAATGTCACTTAGTAGTTTTAGCAATTACTTGATATTTAATTAACCACTTGAATACCTTGGGAGATCCAGATTATTGTACATGAAATCAAAGGGCAATTCTTCTGACCCTGTGGGTATATACTGCATGTCAAGACAATCTGTAGATAGCAACAAAAAATAACTTTACGCACTGTGACCCCAGGTATGCCGAGTTGCTGTGTACACAAGAGATTAATTTACTAATTTGACTGCACTAAGTATCAGTTAAAAAGCTTAAACATACCTCAAATGATTAGGGACCTACATAAACAACATGAACAACCTACAAAATATCAATGATTTTAGTTCAAGCCACATTTTAAATTCATACTGCAAAACTGTCTCAGCATTTGTGAAATTTGTATTCACCATCAGGTCCTTTTATTTTTAGTAAACAGCTATGAGGATTGAAGAGTAAGGAAGCAAATATTTTTAGGAAAAAAAATGACTTAAGTACATACCTGAACTCTTCTGGATTGTATTCACAAAGAGGCACCAACTTTTACATAAGGGAGATTTCCTGGTGGGCCATTTCTTTACTGTTTTTAGGAAAAAAAGTCTTAAGCACTCACAAACCAGGCATGATCTCTGCCTGTTGAATCGCCCTTTCCTACAGATAAGTCTCCTTCCTCCTACTTCTTTTGGAGCTGTGTCTGTGCCATTCAGCTGGTGCTGTCATATCGCACCACGCTGCCAATGGCTGCCCATGACAATTTGTAGCAGTCTCCTGACCTCTACAGTAGTAGAGATTCTCACTGTGTTTGTCAACATGGAGAAACTGGGTAAAGTAACCTTTCTGTTCTCCTTGTAGCTCTTTCCCATTTGCCATACAAGAAAACAGAACCTCACTCATCTTTAAAAAAATAACATCTTTTGCTATATTTGTGCTTTCAGTTATTTTTTCACTTCTCATCTGTGTATCATTTCGACATTCATTAAAGCTTTTTATTTACAATGTATCTTCAGATCTCTCTCTGAAATCAGATGCCCATTCCTCTCACTCCACCGAAACCAATCTAAGTGTCTAATGGTCTCTTTCAAGTAGAAATGGAGAATGAATGCTCCTTCCTCCTCCCTGTTCACCCATCAGCCACTTTAAACAGCAAGTGACATGCCATTTACTTAAATTTTTTCCCATTTTTGCTTTTGTGTCTTTGTTCTCCCTTGGTTCTCCTGAAACACCCCTAATTTATCCTTCAGAGGATATTTACCACTCTTCTCTCATTCATGGGTGGGGACTCTGCAGGCATTTCTTTCAAATTCCTGTGGGGTCCTCTCTTGACATAACCCATACCAAGGAGATTGAAAAGTGCCTGACACTTCACCCTTTAAAAGCACTTACTTGTGTATGAAGTGAGTTGATCTCATTCACAGTTTAGAAAGGCTGTTCATGTCTTAACTATAGTTTCTTAACCAGAGTAGATTTGATTGAAACAGATGGTTTGGCATTTTCCGAATGGTGTTTTCCCCCTGGAATTAAAAAAAAAAAAAACAGAAAAAAGATTAAAACCATCAAAATCTTTATGTTCAGTAAGATCATATCAATGTCAATGAAATTCTGTTTCAAGGACAAAAAAAAAATTGTACCTGTATTTTTGGATTTCAATAAAAGTTCCAGACTAGTACAGCACAGGCTAGTCAAATGTTTTGAGGTTTTAAGTATAATTTACTTCCTTTTTTTAATGAGTTTTATAATACGCATATAAAAAAAAAATCTGTCAACTCCCAAATATGGATTTTTTTAGCCTTGTTTCACACAAAATTTAAATTTGCTTTGTTTTTACCCCATTTGAAATGGGAAAGATTTTTTCATCCTGCGTGATGGAACACTGCTCTACTACGTGTTAGGCAATGCTCTGACCAGGAGGCTGAATTGAGCTTCCTTGCAAAGCAGAAAGATTTATAGCTTTAAAATACAAATGTAAATCTGGTGCAGGATGAAGAAGAGAATAAACTTCTTGTGGAGCACAGGTATGAACTAATTGAGAAACTGCATTCATTGCTTACCTTGATTTGTGTTTATTTGTCTAATTTTTCTCTCTGAGGGGATCCTGAGACCACTGCTGTAAGAGGAACGACAGACCCACTGATGAGCTGTCGTCTCAGCTGAGTTTCACACAGATCAGCAAATACAGACCTAACCTACCAGACAGCATCGCGCTAACAGACTGCAGGCAGAGTGGCTTGGGCCACCTGCTTTCAGGAGTATCCCATTCCCCTAGTTTAAATTAAGGCCACATCTGCTCTCCACTGTCGAACAGCAGATATTGTAAGGTTAAAATAGCCAGTAATATCCCGGATTAATATTGCTGTACATTCACATCTGAAAATTATTTATTTCAATATAGAAGATAACTGGGGAACACATTTTCCCACTATTAACAATGTTGGAAAATATAAGCAAATTGAGGAAACAGAAGCAAAAATACAAGCAGAAGAAAATAATAATTTATGTAAATAAAATAAACACCTCATTCTTATAATCTTTTATCATTACATTTCAAACTACTTTACAAACAAGATCACTGGGACAGTTGACAGTTTTCTTGCATGATTCTGTCGGCACATAGATGCTCTAAGCACAGCCAATCTTTTAAAATTTCCTTTCCATGATGCAAAGGCTTAGCAAATGTTTCCATCAATATTTGCTCGGAAGTTCTGGCCACTCAAATCTTATTCCTATTTTATTGTGCATGTACTAGGTGACCAATACCTTAACTCCTTTATTCAGCATTTACAACCATTTTTACATATCTTAAAAATATTAATTATAACAACTGGATGGTTACTTCATAAATTGAAAAAAGAAAACAAGTCCCACTATTCAGGGACTTGCCTTTTTGCATGTACCAGATACACTTCACCCTCTAATGATTATTTATCCAGATACCTCTCTGTATTATTTAAACCTATATTCACCAACATGCTTATACTTTAATAATATCCTGGGAAAGATAAATAAAATACAACCCACATTAAAATTACCACAGCTGTTGAGGATTTTGCCTGGAAGAAAGAAAAACTAGTCTTTAATCAAAAAAGGGACAGTTACAAAAGGATTAATTTTGGATCAGAACATATTACAAGTTAGATGTTTTTCTGTCCCAGCTGAGAGTAGTAATTGGAAAATCATGGTTTACACAAAAAAAAAAAGAAAAAAAAATCATTATTTTCTTGTGATCTGCCTTTCTTTCATGAAGCCTTGCATCTTCATCACTCAATTACAATCTGAGAGATTAGGGAACTCAATATATACTAGATTAAAGGTCACCTATTATTCCAGGCAAGATTTAATTGCAATATTTACATGAATTCGTTACCAACCATAGGGTTTAAGCTGCTTGTACATATTCAGCATACTAAAAAGGGACAGGATATTTGTTAGTTGCACTATGTCAAAAAGTGTAGCAGTAACCTAAAACCAGACCTAAACTCTGTTCTACAGGGGTTTTTTTAAGAGAAGAAAATTAGGAAATGTTGGTGTGAAAAATTGTAGATTAAATCTTATTCCATTACAGACAGCAAAAGTTACCTTGATTGCACTGCTGTAAGAACTTCCTAGGGGAAATTAAACTTGATAATCTCAAGGTGTTTCCCAGAAGACGCCATGCACTCGGTAATGTTCATTATAGTTTGCAGAATACCAGATAGAATTTAAAGTGAAGACTCCTAAGGTTTAATCAATATAGACATTCTAAATTGTTCACAGTATAAAGCCCTGATTATGAAACAAAGATGCGGCTAATAAGGAAGCCACAGCACTTCTTTTTCCATTGTATAAACGGGTTGGTTCATAGCTAAGGTGAATAGCAACTGCCAAATCTCCAAAACAATTTTTGTAGCAGCATCATGGAGTGCTTCATTAAGCTCCTGGGACTTCTACAGCACTGCCTGTTTTTGGTGAATGATTCTCAAAACCAGGTAGCAAATAGCTTGGAGATAACTTGTTCCAAGATTTGAAATTTACACATTACTATCATAAATCATGAAGAGGCTAAGTATTACAAAATAGATTTTAAATGCTTCCTTTGGAAGATCGTGAATCAGAACAGAATCATAAAATCATTTTGGTTGGAAAAGACCTTTAAGATCATCAGGTCCAACTGTTAACCTAACCCTGCCATCCCACCACTAAACCATGGCCCTAAGCACCACGTCTACCCATCTTTGAAATACTTCCAGGGATGGACTCAACCACTTCCCTGGGCAGCCCCTTCCAGTGCCTGACAACCCTTTTGTGAAGAAATTTTTCCCAATATCCAATCTAAACCTCCCTCTGGCACCGTTTGAGGCTGTTCCCTCTTGTCTTACTGCTTGTTATTTGGGAAAAGAGACCGGCACCCACCTGCCTGGCAATGTAGGGAGTGATAAGGTGTCCCCTCAGCCTCCTTTTTTCCAGGCTGAACACCCCCAGCTCCCTCAGCCGCTCCCCATCAGCTTCGTTGCCCTGGAGAGAATGAAGATTTCAGTTTGGAAAAAAAAGATAAATTAGCTGCCTGCTACTTGTCCAAGTTTTAAAGCAAGAAATAAAAGAACATACAGCATAAACTGATATTGGTGTTTGTTATCCTGTGGTGATATACACATAGGACAATCAGTAAAGGGCTGAAATGACACATTAGCAGTTCAAAGCACAAAGAAAATGAATCTTCAATTTTGATTAAATGAGTTTGCAGCATCTGTGGCATCTTTAGATAAAAGAAGTTGCCAAATTGCTAATTGCAAAAATAATCCAGAGTAGCAGGTTTCAGTGCTGGTAAGGAAAAGCTGCCTAAGAACAAATGATTTAGGCTAAAGCCAAAGAGGATACTGACCCTCTCGAATCTTCAGTAGCTTGGACAAAGATCAAGGGGGTTTTTTAGGACTAAGAAAAGGACCTGGAATTTCAAACAAAATGTGGCTGGAAACGTTTTTTTGTGTGAGCCAGGACTGGATTTATGGTTCTTCTCCATCTGGTGCTGGCTAGATGACATCTATTCAGCACAAAAGAGAGATGATGCCCCCTAATTTTATATGGGTACATATGTCTTCCCATTCCTTTGATATACAAGGGATAATCAAGCCTGAAGATTCAAACAACTCAACCAGTAAGGGCCTATGAGATGGATATGAATGAAATAAAAACTCTGGAGAGCATTCTGGAAAAAAAAATATGTTTCAGAGCCATTAGCTCTTTGTGGTAACTGGGATCTGATGAGGACCGGGCTCTGCAGGGTTTATCCTACTTCAAAAAATAATCACAGTTCTTCTCTGTTATGCATCTGTTCTCCACGATTCTGGTCCTTTCCTGCCTCCTTAAGGAGGAGCTGGAAGGTTAATTTTTCATTTCTCTTCAGACCATGAGAAGACTCTCCACTGTTTTCCTATGTGCTGGAAATAAAAGGGGTCCCTCCCTACAGTTTATTTCTGTACCACTCCTAGTTCTGTGGGAGATCTTCTGTTGTAACAAGAAATTGGCTCCATTTCTGCAACACTGATAGGTTGGCACAGGAGAACCTGAAACGGAGCTGCGCAAGCAACGAAGAAAAAAATGCCCTGCTGATATCAGTTTTGCACTTTTCCATAGCTTCAAATTTTATTAAAAGAATAAAACCATCTACCTCATCTCTCCTGAATTCATGGCAGAAGCATGACCTGAAGCATCCCATTCATTAGGTGATAACATAATTTGGAAATACATTTTTTCTTTAATAATAAAACACATCTGTTTGGGTGCTTTTCCTGGATGTTTACAGGTAATTTGATATAGTCAGTTTTATTGGCGACATTACTCCTATTACTTCCATAGGAGTAATTTTTAAATTTCTTTTTATTTTTAGGTAAAAGATCTAGTGAAGAGGATTTGATTACCACAGCATTCCACAGTAAAAATAAAAATTAAAATAAAATAAAATACTTTAAAAAAAGTATATTAAAACTTTATTGTATCTGGATGAAGCTGATGTTAATAATTTTGCCAACCTACTCCTTGTTTGTCCTTTTCCCATGACTTTGGATCAGAAAATTATGACTTCCATAATTAAAAAGTCTGAGGTGCTTCAGAAAAGAAAGTATAAAATGTTCTCCTAAATCTTTTGTAGAGAGCACAGTTGAAACTGCAGGTCATTTTGTTCAAGAGAAAATAAATCCTGCTGAGCTAAACTCAAGAATAAGAAAAAGAAAATCACTAACCAAACTTCAAGATCAGAAGGTAAAGCTAGTTCTTGAACAGAGAAATAGGCTGCTAATTCAGTGAAAAGAGGCCACTTTGTTTAGCAACTGGACTTCTTAGTCAGCATTTCTCATGAATGCTGAGCAACACTGTAAGGGCCACTAAAAGAAGACAGAGCTTAAATTTACAGGGTGCACGTCAGAATCAATACAATGAAATTTTATGACAAAATTTTAAGTCTTTATTAATTAAAAAACCCACCTACCTTTATTTAAGTTGTGGTAAAACTGTCAAGAGAAAACATTTCAGAGTTAATATCAGCCTTTTCCTCAACTCATTTTCCATGCCCCGATTCAGTAGTTCATTTGTAATTGTGACCTGATCTGAGATCTCCTTGGAGTTTACTGTAAAACAGATTAAAATGATGTGGCAGCCTTATTCCTCTGCTTTTCTTCTGTTGCTACTGCATCTAGAATATTATTTAAACATACTCTCTTAGCACATTATCTTGCTTCTTAAATAGGTGTGTTAAAACTGAGATTATAAACAATGACAGGTTATTTAAAATATGAATGCAGTGAATTATACTTTGTGATGATTAACTTAGACATGATCTTAGAGACTTTACACACAATTAGTAAGTTAGGCAATTACTCTTTTTAATCACTTTTAAGAATTGCTTGCAAACTTAACAAGCAATATAAACTTAAGTGTGTTACTCAACCTGTGTCTCACCATGGATTCTGATGCTACAAACGAAACAAGTGAATATGTATGAAATAGTTAAAAATCAGTAAAATAATTAACTGATTTAAAAGCAATACTTTATTTCCTTTCCAGATGAATTCGCCAATACAATCAATGTAAAATAAAGTGGGCAGTGCCAGAAACCACTGGAATCTGAAATCTCCACAAACTCTACCATCGTGTACTGTAAGGGTTAATTTAGACAACATCTGATATTTTTTTCTTATAGAAATTTCAGAATGTTCTGTTTTAAAGTCTTTTCTCCAGTTACAAGTTCCAAGATTAAAACTTCAAAATTTATCTGGCCAGTTTTTGAATGGGAGCTATAGATATACTCCAATATTCCTTTAACAAATTCATCCCAGTGCACACGAGAGGGTGTTCTAGTGTTCTGTAGATCTCAGTGGAGAAAGAATTATCAAGTGTGCAAATCTCTGAAGTCTGTTAAAGGAAAACCAGACCTTTTTTTTAAGTCAAAAGAATGAAACTGTAAATACATTAATACAAATATATAATTATATATTTACATCTATTTAGATAAATTATTTATGTTTATTATAGAAATTGTACATATACATGTACCATAAGTGTACTATTTTTATATATATGCATATAAATAAAATTATATTTACTACTGTGAAAATATAAACATAAGTATATAAATATATTATTTTACAATTGCCTTGTAGAAGTTGTACTAAAAGAAACAGCCATCACACCTTTGATTCCTTCACCATAATACATGTCTCAGCCAGAGCTGTGATTTGACTTCCTTTTTATTAGTAGGTAGGTGAATGAATAAATAATTCATATCAGGTTTTCTTCATGTTTGTGGGTATTGCTTGATCAGATTGTGATTTGCAAGTGTTCATTGCATCATGACCAAGAAACTCAGGTTCCAGTAGCCCTGTACAGAGGACCTGATCCCTTGCAGTCATGAACAGTTTCAAAATTCCATTATTTGCACTCAGTTCACACAAAATATTTTCAAATGACCATATGGCTCCTTGTAATGAACACACTATCAAAGTGGCCAAGGTTCCTAATTTCCTGGAAGGAAACCGATAACCCCATCATTAAAGCTTGTAACATACTTTGAAGGTTTTTTCAATATAAACCATTAAACAAAGTTACCACCTTTGCCTGTAATTGTCCACTTGGCGTGCAAGTCAGTCTTGCAAGTACCTTGTAAATGTGCTTGGAATTAATCATCACTACCATGCTAAGTAGGAGGTACTGTGACAGAGCACCTAGGGCTAAAATAAATGGGAGTGGGTGGGTGGGGAGAAGTTAGAAACTTGCTCTTGGTAGCAAACAGAGACGGTTAAGATTAGAATAGAGACATCTCAACCCCAGCCTTGCAATCAGGGGCTCTGAAAAAGTCTTACAGAAATGAAAACATGAGTTAAGATCCGCTGATAATTTCCCACATTATCATCTTGAATGTTAGCAGTCCACAAATGCTTTCTGCCTTAAACACTAACATATTAATTATTTCAAATGCAAGATCACATGGAAGTCCATCTCCAAGAATAAACAGTACTTAAAAGAATATAGAGAATTCAAATAATTGCTGAGAAAATATGCTGAGATTTACATTGTCATCTTGAACTTTTAACTCCTCAGACAAGTAGAACATCCGATTTAGCAAACACATCCCATACTAACTTCTAAATAAAATAAATAGTTTGCATAATTTATCTTCCTGCAGGGAAAGGTGAAGGAGATGGGTCAATGACAAGCACACTATACAAACATGTATTTCTGATAAAGACAGGAACACTCCTTGTTAGACTGCAGAGTTAGCTGGAAACGTTTTTAGAAATAGCATTGGTACAAGCATCTGCAAAATTGGTAATGTGCAAGAAAAATGAAGCCCCAAACCATACTAAACTAAGTTTCTTAACATTATCCTAGAGAGGAAAAAAAAACCAAAAGAGCAAGCTTCTTACTTCAGTACCTAACAACACAGGATCTATTTATAAAATGCCTGTAGAAGAGCAAGGGAACAGTACCCTTTGACACTAGCAGGCCTTTCCCATTTCAAAGGCACATGGAAGAAACAGTGGACAGGAGAGAATTCTTACACAAAATGTTGAATTTTATGTTAGGAATGTAAAAAAAACCTTTTGTCTTGCCAATGATTCTCTTTTTTTTTTACCTGGGCTGATGTAAATTAACATCTTTTCATGGAGTTTCAATGGTGTAAGATGTATGAGAATGATCAAAGCAAACTAGCACCCAAAAAAACCCAATAAAAACATTTATACATTCACCGTTACAAGGGAAAAAGACAAAAGGATTTGGTATAGTAAAAAAACCTATGTTCCACGTATGTCTAGTACTGCTCATTCTATCAATTTAACAAAGCTAATAAATAACATTAAATAATAGATCCACGTATTATACTGGCATAAGGGAGGGAGTGAGGAACTGATTCAACTCAGAAAATTCTGTTGCTGTTGGCGTACTTAAATCCATCGCCCTGCAAGTCTGCAATTCCAGGCACAAAATTACCATTGCGAATAATTTGCCTGAATTCAAGTCCATAGGATGCTGCAGAACTGACTTTCACCAGATGAAAAATAACACATTAGATTTCATAAGTATCAGTGTTTTCTGTTTAAAAGATAAGAAAGAGAGAGTAAAAGCAAAAATGGTCAAATATTATAATGGTGAGAGATAAATAGCAGCCATTCCCAGCAGTCTGTGCCAAGACCTGCACTCTATAACACGTTCATAAATGACAGAGTACGGACAGCAGTCAACTGTTTATTGCTTCTTGCACACAAGAATGAAGGCTTCACATGAAGTCAGAAGCTAAGCTTAAACAAGCAAATAAGAAGGTGGTTCTCTATATAACAGCTGACAGTCAATCTTGACAAAGGAGGTGCATATAGAAAATTTGCATGAGCTAAAACAAAGATTGGGCAATCACTTGGAGAAGACTGCCATTATATCAGATTATTTGGGGAACGTGTCATTTACATTTGCTATGAATGTCCAGGGAAGTTACTACTGGAGAGGTGGCACTGAGTTAGAACAACCTTTGATATAAATGAGTCCAGCTGTGGTATAAATATGAGCAATAAACATTAAAATGAAAACATTAAGAAATTATGAGATGAGATTTAACTACATACACCACTAAATGAGATAATCCAGGAACCACTTTAAAGCCCCTGGGCCAACTAACAGGCACAGCTTGTTTCCATTCAGCTAAACTCTTCTGTCCCCAAAACAGGGTAGGCAGTCCTATCTCTACTGCCTTGGAGGGGGTGGTTCCCAGCCTCTGCTAATCCCCAAACTGTGCTGAAGCATTATCGAGTGGATGCTAGTTAAGTCATTGTGAGCAGAAAACGTGCCCGTGATTAACAATTCTACAGTATGAACAGGCTGGCAGAGATGCATCCATCACACCTAACGGTCCATCAGTGTCAAAGGCATATAGATTTTAGTGATACCATGCTTTTGCCCTAGCCCTGGGATCTAATATGGACCTTCACATATTAGAAGAGGGCTTTACATGTGAAGGTGAAATTTCAAATACTTGTTATCTGAGTTAGAACCTACCTAAGGGGAAAAACAACCCATATTATTCTGCTGTAGTGAGCATAAGCTAAGGCTTGCTAATTATTATGACTGACATATCGTAATTCAATAACTTACTTTCTACATAAAATCAAGCCTTCACTGTACAAAACCATCAGTGGGACTAACAAATGATTCCAAACTGTAAAAAGCTTCATTGCTGATCTAATTATGCTCTGCTTCTCACAGCTCTGGGAAGCGCAGAATAATCAGAGCACAGCAGGCACCAGCCGTGAATCCTCCCTTCCTCACCGCCAGCCCCTACATGCTCTGATGGCCAGGGAGAGGACATCGGGCAGCAGCGGGACATCGGCACATCAGCCTTCTCTGAAAGGGGACGTGCTTTTAGGTAATTCTGTCTCCTTTCTGCCCTTTGAGGAGAATAAACCAAAGCAGCTATAGGTGCAGCCCAGTGAGGTGGTGGAAGGGTAGAAGTCGTCCAGAAGCTGAAATGATCTAACAGAACTAAGGAAGAACCGGGGCTACAGCTGGATGTGCCAGCTGTGCACTGTGGTAGACAGAAAAGAATGAATTCAGGACAACTTATGCAGAGGCCATAGGAAAGAAGTCAATCAGGCCATAAAAAGAAAGAACAGAGGCAGAATGCAGAGGAAGGGGGTCAGTAAGATAGAGTACATGTGACAAAGAAATAGAAAGAATTAGAGACAGAAGGAGGGGGCCACAGATCACAGGGAGTGAAATAGGAGAAATGAGAAACTACCTCTGGGTAGAGGAAAGGAGCCTTACACGGTCAAGAGACAATGAAGAAAAGAAAAATGAATGAACAGAAATGAATGAGTAGAACAGAAGTCATGCTTTTCCACAAGAAGAAAGGCCAGAAAAAAGGAAGGGTAGAAAAAGCAGAGCAATTAATAAAGGGAACGAGACAGTAGGGATGAAGGGAGGGACATGAAAGGGATATAAAATGGCAGAAGGCATACACATTGGAGGAAACAAGCCCTCTTTTATTTATTCATACTTCTATATTTTATGTTATCTTCCTAGCAAGCATCCCATAGGTCCATAGATATTTTTGGGAGGGGGGAAGGGATGGGCTGGCAGCATGTTGTTGCTGGGGGATTTACTATAGCTCTTTTTTCATCTTGTACTGCTAGATGTATATTTATTGAAATTACCTGAGATAGTGGCTGCACTTTTTTAGAAATGCCAATATCTGATTTGGGATAGAGAGGAAAAATTTATTTTATTAAAAAAAACCAAACCCAAACCTAAGAAAATTCAAAGAGGGATACAGATGTAAGGAAGTGATTGGTGTCATTTGTCAGCAGTTACCAGCAGCCTGCAAGTATTCAGCTCCTATAGATCACCAAACACTTTTTGCTATTTGAATGACATCTGAAAGAGAAACGAGCTTTGATTTACCTTTCCTGAATATAGCATTAAGACAGGGTTAACACTACCTGATTAAATAAATAGTTATCTAAAGGGAAATGAAAAGGCGCACATTTAAAAAATAATCTAAACTAATTCTCATATTGTTCAGATATTTTGCTGGAATTTATAAGGTTTTCAAGAAATAAAAAAAGAAACATTTAACATTTTTAGTCTTCCTCTTTACCTGTTTGTTTCTATCACGATTTGCCAGAAGAGAGAGCCAATTCTGTGAAAGCAAGGGCAACGCATCAGAAGGTTTTGCATCTCATTGTTAATCATTACAGCAATAGTAAAAATAACCCCGTGGACGAAATTGATGACATGAACCCCATTGATGAAAATGATAGCTGAAAAATGTTATTAGCTTGACGAGTCATAATTGCCTCCTAGCATTCATTGATATTAATTTTTTGATTCATTTTTATAACTATTCCTACCTGTCCTTTATAGGGCAGTTTTAGAATGCCCAGAGCAAGGCTGCCAGGCTGCCATTTCATGCAGTATCACATCCTGGGGTTTTATTGGATTTATTTTTCCTTCAGCAAGTATTTGCTCTTGATGCTTAATTCAGAAGCTTCTTGCTTCTGTGCTGGGAATAAAAATACAGAATTGGTTCTCCAATTAGCAAACATTTTCAGCTGCAAAACTATCAAATCAATACCATATCCTCAGCAATCATTTTAGTTACAAAAGTGTGAAATTTTTTTTCCAAGAGCTCTCAATGCCCATTTTTTGGCTAATTAGCTGCCTGTCTGCCTTGTCCAAGTGGCAGAGTTTAATTCCAAAATGAAAGACTTGAAAAACCCAAGGAAGTTCTCCAAAGGCAAATGACTTCCATTCAAACAAAAAATTTCTGTGCTGCCCTTTTTCTTATGAAAGATTTTCTATGCAAATAGAAATTCAACGACTAAGAAAAATTTGGAAGCCATTGCTCTGCTGACACTAGGCTCTTTCATGCTGTTTCCTCCCACGTTGTCTCCCCGAACCACCTGTAATAAAGACAATGAATAGCAGCAATTATATTAATATATAATTATTGTGGTTATTTATAGTTCCATAAAAACGCTGTTAAGTCACACTTCTCTCAGCAGACATTCCTACAGATTTTGATAGAGCTTTTATTTGTTCCATCAGTTATAATGCAACTTGTTTTATTTGAATGGGAAGGTACTATCTTTTTGTTATTGAATAGTCTTGATGTACTGGCTGGTTGTTATTTTCATTTTATAAATAGCACAATAAAGCAAGAATAGTGGTTGAGCCTTTTGCTGATGGTTTAATTAATTGGTACTAAAGTCGCATTTTGCAGTTTCTAGATCAGTTTGATTGAAATAAGGGTGCTAACCCTGCATTTTCGTACTGACTGTGCACTGGTTCAGGATAGATTGCACAAATTCATGTAAGGGAAATCCGTTAAGGATTACTAAATGCATGGATATGCATAGAAATGCAACTAACTCAGGGAATAGTAACCAAGCTGCAGCCTGGGAGAGTAATAGAGGCAACGGACACAGACAGATTGCTCCCTGTCTGCTGATAGCATATCAAAGAACAGGCTTAACAGATTGTGCTGTCTGATCAAGAAGTTCCTGAGGCTTTTTAGATAACTTAGTGCACTACTATGTGTTTTTGGCAGAATGATCTCCTCTACAGTAACGAGCTATGTTTGGAAAGTAGCCTGTGTTTTTTTCAAGGATAAAATAAACCAGTAGCTCTATTTCTATCATTGTATTCTGTAAATTTTGCAGTGTTCTTCCCCACTCTTGGACAACCAGTAAGAGTCGTTTGGGCCAGATTTACAGTGGCATTTAAGCATCCAGCTTGGCAATGGATGATATTTTCAGAAGTTAATTACATGGATAATGCACTTAATTCTGAATAAACTGACTGGCCTAAACATGGGATTCCTGATGATCCTGTCAGTGTTTATCTGCAACTTTACATGCCTAAACACCTTTGTAGATCTAATCTTTCATTTATACTCTACTAGAGGCAAAAAATGAATCCCTTTGCAACTCATCTGTGCTATCTACAGGATGCAGTGAGATGTCCAGCACAGTCTGAGAAACACGTGTACTCAATAAAGCTTCCCGTTTTGTAGCTAGTTGCCTATCTCATTTAGGCACATTATCATCTCTGAGCTAGAAGTTTTTTGTAGCTCAGGCATCTTTTGCTTCTGCTGTCTTTTCTTCCTCGGGAATATACCAAGCATCAGGAAAATGTACACTAAGGCATGGGAATTGAAGATCTCATAGCTAAATAATATGGTTGGAAAAAATATTCTGGATTAACTCAAGAGATGTAGCTGCAACATTCTTGGCACTTGGAAGAAGCGTCTTTCCCCAAATGACAGAACTGCACAGAACACAGCAGTTTTGCTGTGTTAACTGATCTGCGAGCATAACATCATTAAGGGATGGAAACCAAATAGAAGCACAGCAGAAGATTTTAACCAAATTAATTTTTTGGTCATAAAAATACACTATTTTACCTACTTGGAAAGTGAACATGAATGTCTGTTTCTAGTGAACTTACAGCTGCAAGGATCCCTAACGACACATATTATTTTAGGATGACTTTAATTATTTGTGCATCATTAGTCACTCCAGTTTCTGTATTTGTTGACAGCCACCATTCAACACATGAGGTAATTGTGTCCATCATCATAATCACTGTTATGATCCCAACACAGGATAAGTAATTTTACCTGCTTTCACTCCAAGGGCACCTGAAGGGACTTCCTGAAGTCCTCTACATACATTTTACTTAAGCGAAAGCATTTTGGAAAAAAATGGGTAGAAACTGCAGAGCCACAGTCAGCACTTTCCCAGATGCCTGGACTGGGGTGGGGTGCAGTTGCTTTTTTGTAGGAAGATGATTAATGAATTGTTGACAGTAATAAAGAAGCAGACATCTTGGAGATATTATTATGGATCACATATCACTCGAAACAGCAAGTCTGCCTCCGTAAAACATTTTATTTGTTATATTGTGCAAATCGATTGTAATTTGCTACTGGCTTCTTTTCAAATACATTTCTTCATTGCTGCCTTGGTAAATAATAAATCACACTAACTATTATTTCAAAATTGAGTGTTCCAATTTAGTTATGAATGAAGAAAGTAGAGATGCTTCAGGATATAAAAGCTTCTAGCAGTTCACAGAAAAATAGCTTCTTAAGGATAACCACATCAAAAATCATTAGGGACAGACTACACCGTACTAGCATGCATGCCTTCATGACTGAAGGCAGCTTAACAAAACACTGACAAGGTTATGCTAAATCAAATATTTTCTTCTCCTGCCCTTTGCTCTAGCTGTAGAACATGGAAATTTTCATAAACTGGTTTACAGCATTAACAGGTATTTTTGGTCTCTTTGTAGGTGAGAAGTTTTTCCATATATATGAACTGATGTCTGTGCAGAGCTTTTCCATGAATATAGCTCAAATGAGAAATGTTCCAATAAATAAAAAAAAAAAAAAAAAAAAAAAGACAAGAAAAGATGCAAGCAATAGTTCCAGTAATGCTGTATTAATACCGTTATACAAGCACCAATAGAAAATCCATTTTTTTAAATTTAACATGCTTATGTCCCTGGATTTGCCTTCAGACATAAATCAGAAATGTCCTTGAAGAACCAATATATTTGCTTCTTCGAGATTACCAATTTGTGCTTTGTATAATAAAGCAGACCTGTTTCTCATGCTCAGTATGAAATAAATCTGAAGGAATGAAAATGATTCTACAAAGTTATGAGATTGGGATAGGTCAAGTACATCTCTAAAATCTAACGGATAATCTGCATTAACCTGATCTATTAATTTTTGTTTGCTTGCCTGGTTGTACATGATCTTAACTTTAAGACTCAATGAGCATTTATGCATCCAAATCACTCAGTCATTGAGAATTTTTATATGGATTTCAAAATATGTAATATTCTTTAAGCTTTAGATTTCTCTTTTGAGCTACTTATTGAGTTTTTGTTTGTTTTGTTTTGTTTGAATACTTCCAAGTACTACAAATTTCTCAACTGAAACTTTTTTGACAAATACCACCTAAAAGAAAACCAAACTCTTGTAACTGTTGCACTTGGACTGCTATCTAGCGACTCTAGCATTTCTATCAGATGTAGTATTTCTTTATAAATTATATCAATATATTTTGGGCTTTTCCATTATTTCTTGAAATCTCTCAATTCCTATTTGATTCAAAATAAAGCTTACCTATGTCTTAGGTTTCCTGCAGGATTTCATAATCTCTTTGCTCATGCATCTCTGATGACAGTTCCAGATGATTTGGGTACATTAATATCCAACTGCCACACTGAGCCACAGAATTTACTAAATATAAATAATTGATTACAAAGAGTCAGCAACTCAGCTCTGCTATCTGTGCAGTCTAATGCCTCCTACTGCCCCATTACATAAACTATTCACAACCTTATTACCAACACAATAAGAACATACATATTTTTCCTTCCAGTGGCTTATACAGTTAAAGATGGCCTCTGGACAATTTGTGATGTGTCTATGTTTTCATAGAAGCTGCTAGATTTTCAACATAATTACTCACTAACTCAACTAACTTGAGTTAGTTTCATACCAATTAGTTCAAGAACTCACAAGCCTGGAAATTTCATACTCACTTCATATAATAAAACAGATCTTCCTCTGTTTTTTCTCTGATCTTTTCTCTATTTTGTTTTGGCTTGGGTTTTTTTCTCATCTCTATACAGGCTTGGTATAGAATGACTGTGATTTTGTGTAAAATGAGAGTAAACATGACCTCACAGTTTTAACAAAATGTATTTAGCATATCACTTCAAGTTATGAGAAAGAATTATGCAGAATGAAGGTTTCATTACGGTCACTTCTAAATGAGAATGAAAACCAGTATTTCTAAATAATCTAAGAAAGACTTACTTGGAGTTGGAGAACCTCTGCCAGAACTGTTTACAGCCCACGATCGCCAAACCGTTACTTTTAAAGGCATGCACTTTGCAGTGGGTAAATATAGATGAACATTTGCTTTAGAATAGAGTTTCAGGAGTGTTACTGGACCCCTTCCTTCTGTACGTTCAGACCGCCTACTTGAAGGAATTCTGCAATTAGAGATATACATTAAAAAATGTATTTCCATAAAATAAGGAATAATGTAAGTCCTACTGCATGGCTGCTCATTAATTTCAGTTTTTAACCAAGTAGGACCACATGCCATATTTTTTTTTCCCCATGTGTCCCCCTTTACCTTTTTTCCACGAAGCAGCAGCTTGATAATGAGAACTTCCTATTAAACCTTTTTATTAAGTTTAGAAATATTCAAGAAGAAAATATGGAAACAGCAGTTGGGGGGGAAAAAAAATAGAATTACAGGTCCATTTCATAATCACTAGTCTGTGATCTGTTGTGCTCCTGACATACATTAAGAAGATCCCTTAGAGAATTCTGTCTCCATTCATTATATCCTGAAAGAGTCTGGTTTCATTGACCTTGCTCTCAGTACAGTGCCTTATGTCCCACTGATTTAAGGAGTTTTATATAATGAGTAGCTGGAAAGGGGTGAAATTAGCCCAGAGAGCCATAATACATAAAATGTTCTTTGCTCAACACTAATTAGTTTATTTGATTTTCATCTGGTAGGTATTGTCTCCAAGGTACAAAGAATGAATTTGTTTTCACATCAGACACTTAAGTTCTTTAGTTTCATATCCTGTTCTGGGGTTGGTAATTTTGTTTAAAAAAATCTTACTTCAGCAAATAAAAATGAATTTTTGTCAGACTTTAAAAAAAAAAATTGCTCTTTTTATTGAGGACTTGGGGGAAATAGATTATGAATTAGACTTTTTGATAACTGAAGATTAATATTAGTCTGCTTCCAATCAAAAACTTCAGCACTTGAATACTGAATACGGAGACTCATTGACACAGCCTTCAAGACAATACACCAAAATAGATACAGCTGCTAAAGTGGAAGTTGCTTTCAGCCAATGAATTTACTGCTTGTCAGATTTGTATGCACGTTTGAATGTGAGGGTAATGAAATAACATTATAGATTTCAAAACCAGGGCAGCCTTTATTCAGATAAGGTTATAAGCAAATATGTTTTACAATGAGTGCCTGCTGAAGTAATGGAAACCATTCCCCACTTATTCTCGGGTGTTTGACTGTTTGCCACAACATTTAAATGTGCACAGAAATGCGGTCCGGGATCATATGCAAAGAGCTTTGCACCTTGGGCAAATATACATTACTAAGATCACAGGGGCCATATTCAGAGAGTTTAGCTTGAGTCTATATAGACTTAACTCATTATTCCCAGTCTTTCCTTTCAGCCAGGTATCTTTCACACCTTAAAGCCAGACAGTGGTAAACAAAATGAAGCAAAATTAAATTGTCAAATCACTGAGAGACCCAAAGGTTATATCTCAAGATAAATAGCAATAACGCTGATGCCAGACTATCAGGCAAACAACTGACAGATTGATACTACATGTTTACAACTCAAAACTGAACATTTCCAATGCAAAGTAGGTAAAATTTGCAATATCATTTCACTGTGATGCAGATTTTAAATAATTAAAATTACATGAAATAATGTTAGAGTTTTGAAACATATTTGGTAGCAAAACCCTCCAGAGGGTTAATGTCAATCCCACTCTAATGGTAACACCCTTCATCTGGAGGAGATATTCCCACAGCAGCATTTGTGGGATATGCTTTTCGAAAACCCTTTAGACATATCAGTGAAAAGTCTAGAAATGCAGAAATGGCAACCCATTGCTCCCAAACTTTACATCGAACTCTCTACAACCAGTATCACCATACTATTCAACACAAACGTAATCAGAACAGCAAGTGGAGAGAGGTGGATAAGAGCAATGAGCTGCTCCCATTCACACCAGGCACAAACTGAGCAAGGAGGGCAGGGACTATGTGCCTGAAAGAAAAGGAGCAGTATCTTGCATTGGATCTGATGAAAATTCTCCAGTTGCAAATGTAAACTATAATGGGTTATTAAAATGTTAAAGATAAAAGTGACCTTTGGCTACTGGGGTTTGCAAGTTTAGCTTTCTTTTCTTTCAAATCAGGAAGAAAGACTTCTGAGCAATTCAAAAGAAATGGGTTGGCAGTAGAGATTAAATTAAAATGAATAGCACGACCATGACAGAATTAAAAATATGTTCTATAGAGCTACTGAAGATATTTATTCCATTACCATTTCATTCTTCTAAGGAAGTCTTTCAGCTTACTCTCAAAGGGCTGAGCTTGTGACCAATATATTCAAGGCAAGGACCAGAACTGCCCTAAAGAGTATTTAAGTCATGGGATAATTTTTCTGAAGAACACAAGTAAATAGGCAAAGTAGAACAGACACATTCTGGGAATAATTATTGCCTCTAGTATATTAAGTTATTCAGCATTAGGCTATTCAGCAGTAATTATACTACCCCTGGGCAAGGATGATTTAGTACTGCATACTGGTGAAAGCCGCATAATTAAGAGAGAATGGGATCTGGCTACTGTTTAACACACCTTTCCAAATGTTCATTTGATCCAGTTGGCAACAGCCACAATGGACTATATAGGATGGGAAGGTTAGCAGTGTGCCTTGTATCACAGTGTCTCGAGTGCTACAGCATTTAGCACTCTACAGTCAGAGAAGGTCAAACTCTGTTCTCATTTAACTCTGTGTAAGCCAACCAGCTTAAACAGAATTGCATGTGTCTAATTAAAAGCTGCATGTGGTCCACTGGGCCACCCTCTGATGTTAATACTTAATGCATTTTAGCACATTTTGTTCCGTTTATTTTGAAATCAGGCAGAACACGGCCATGTATAGGTTCTAAAATCAGCTATAATGCCTCATATGTTTGAATAGGAAAAAAAAAATTGTTTAACAGAAAAAGAAAACATTTTGGTGTTTCAGATTGCTTCCCTCCCCTGAAATGTGGAAGGTTTCCATGCTATTGAGTACTGGCCCCTTTTTTCTGTTGCTCACATTGTGGTATTCATCGGAATGGGGAAAAAGAACCTTTGGAATGGGCAATACCACAAAACCATTAAGTTTCCTTTCTTACCCTTTCTAACCATATACCTGTTCTAGAATAGAAAATAAGGACATAAACAGATATGAGTATGTACCATAAGACTTAGAAAGTGCCACAATATAAACAGCCAGTTTAGTCATATCTGAGTTGCTGAGCTTATGTGTATCCCTGAACTCATGCATAGTAATACTCAGCAATGGGGCTTCTACTTCGTGCCTCTGCTTCAGTCTGCTATGAGAGCACTTCATAAAAACACGGGATTTGAAAGGCATGTAACACAAGGTGATATTCTAAAACATCATACTTGGGTATCTTTGCTATGGCAGAAATTTCTTCTTGAAGCCTTATATCCACAAACGGAAGATTATCAGTAAACATCTAACAGAGACAGCAAAATCTGGAATGCCTCCAGCGCCTGAATCTGGCTTTCTGCCTCAGTTATTTGGCTTGATCTCCGACAGATCCCATGACTTGCTTTACAAGCAGTGGCAGTGGCAGTTTGGAAACAGCCTCTAGGGGAGGTCACGGTGGGATTGGCTTGGCTCCTCAATATCATTTGTCTTGCCTGAAATTAATTTTGAAGAAGCCATTCAGCATTGTTTAAGAATAAGATTATGTATTAGCAATAGCCATTCATTTTCCTGCTTAGTGTAAGGTGACAGAATACAGCGTTCAAATGCTAGGATTTATGTCACTCTGGGGAAACATGTTCTAAGCAATTTGATTTTTTTTAACATTTCTCAGTTACCCTGTTTGATACAGACATCACAAATAGTGAAAAACTATAGCACAGTAGAGAAAAAAAAATCTGGGTTTTAGGAACTTAGGAAAAAACCTAGGAAATCTTAACATTTCTGGTTCATTTGTCTTAAAAGAACAACCAAGAAAACGTTAATTTCAGTTTTTCTACATTCTTTTGCTACTTCCTCATCAGAACTTATTAAATCCTTCAGTAAGAAGGGTTGGCATTACTATTATTTTTGCATCTCTTGCTATTTCACAGCAATACATCTATGACTTTCATTTGAAAAAGACTAAACTGGCTAAAGTTATTTACAAAGTCATTGACTTCAGTTAAATTCTTCAAGGTTAAGCCAAGTCCAAAGATGACCCATTAATTCTATAGCCCTCCAGACATCATCTTCTATGACTCATTTTGTTAACAAGACCCACTCAGAATTAAACTGGGATTTTACCCATCTTTCACTGTTACCTTACCTCACTGTTAACAATTATTTATTGCGTATGTCTTCCTTTTGTCATGTTTTTTCAGTTGCTTATCTCTTCTGGCCTATGCAATTGCTGGTAGATTACTTTCAATTTTTTTTTTTTCCTATTAAAGAAAATAGATATTCCTGGGGAAAAAATAAAAGAGAGAATATTTCAATGTCCAAATAATGACTGTTAAATACCGGGAGCCTGGATCAAGTAGAAAGTCTTCCATTCACATGCTGTTTTGACAAATAATCATTTTTCACACATTCTGATTCAGGACAGAATTAAGAGCTTTGAAATTTTCTGAAAAGAAATTAAACAAACTACATGGATAAGGAGAGCAACGTTCTGTATGTGCTATGGGAGGCTAGAAGAGTGCCCAGCTCTGAGATGATGCTCTGGTCACATCCCAGTTCCATGTTGCAGCAAGACCAAATCCTTCATAGTTTCCTTCCCTCCTGCCCGCTCCCCATCCCACATTCCTCTTCCTGTAGGAAGGACACTGAGCAGGGGGAGTCCTAAGAAGCCGGAGTGCACACAAACCAAGTCCCCAGATTGGGCTAGCAATGGACTAGAACTGCAGGATGTTGCAGATTGTGCAAGTCCTCTGCTTTAAACACAACCCTTAAAGCAGGATGATCACTAGTCATATGGTGAGGTCACTTACCAGGACTGCAGGAAGCCCAGCAAGAGGAACTTGTTCTGATTCTGATACTTGAACCAGAAAGGTATCATGACATAGAAGTGTCCAAAGAGCCACACACCAAACCAGGATATACATGGACAACATATACTGTGCTGAAAACAGTCTCTGGTGTAAAGGCAAGGTAGATGAGGATGGAGAAGCAGAATGTACTTGATTTGGTCTCTCTTTACCACTCATGGATATGCTCAGAACAAATAGAAAAGCATCATATGTCAGAAGTCACTTAAGGACAGTAACTCTATGCAGCGACCAAAATAACAGAGCCTTGGTCCTTTCATCACTCATTGACTTTCACTGATGAGACAAAAATCAAGCTCACATTTTTAGCTAGTTGAAAACAAACCGTATAAGATACTGAAAAAGCTTCCAGAATTTACATCTGTTCCCACAAATACAGATTAGATTCTGCATCTGGGTGACCATAGTTTATTCGTGATTTACTATACCTAGGAGAATTTCAGCATCAGTACATGCACCCAGTCTCTACATCTCGATAACATTTTAGTATTTTTCTGTTTCTAAGTCTGCACATGCTTCTCAACGAGCACCTGTTAATTTGATAAGCTGCAGAAGAAAAAAGAAAAAAAACTCAAACCAAACCAAGACATCTGCTTATAGTATTGGGGGCAATCACAAAGCTGAGATAAACAGGCAATCTGAAACAGGGAAAAGCAGAAGTACCTTCAGCACAGGCATCAGCAGTGGTTTTCCTGTTGTAATGCATACTTTGATCAGGCTCTTGTGTCACTCTCATTTTTAGCTTAGAGGCTAATGATCCCTGTTGCTAAGTCACATCAGTGAAATGCTACGAAAGGACAAGTTCCACTTAAACGAATGAGTCTATATTGGCACACACAATTTTCCTCCATGTTCCAAGGAATTATTTTGAACTGCAAACTTAAATTAAAGCTCATTCCTGGTCTTTTAGTGAGGCACATTGCCCTGGGAGCTTACACTCTAAGTAACACTTAGTGTCATTGCTCTCTCCTCTTTTGGAAAACAATGGATGCTTAAAATTAATTCTAAAAGCTTTGAGAATGTATAATATACACAAAACTTCAGGCTATGTCATATGTAGTGACACTATGTATTCAAGTACTAGCTATAATCAATATCTGTGATCTATATGCTGGAATTTAATGACCCATTACATACTTATCCTCAAAGATTAATATAATTTTGATTCAAAACTTCCAACAGCCTATGTGCATAGTAATCTGTAACATGATGGCTTTTCTTGCCACAAGTTGTATGGAGAATCTGATTTTTTTTTTTCCCTCATCGCTATGGTACAGATTATTGCAATAGTTTCCACACTGGAAATGAGAGCACTTGGCGGGACAGAGGTGGGGCAGGAACAACTGAGAGGCGCAGTACGTCCTTTCACAAAGCCTGAAAGCTGCAGATTTAGTTGGTATAAAGCATCACTGTCACTGTCCCACAAGTATACGGGAAAAGAAGGTAGCGGGTATGAGAAGAGAAGGTAGCAGGTGCCATTTGGGCTTTGTGTGCAGCAGAATTTCTGTGCTACCTCCTGAAAGCAGCAAGTGAAAATAGAAAGGGCAAAGTGACACAAAGAACTGGTCCTTTCATGCTAGAGCCTACCCAGATGGAAGACTGTCAAATATACAGGTCAAAGATCAAAAGCAATACTCAATCGTGATCAAGCATCATGGAGAAATTTCTCCAAGAACTTAACATTCCACAAATATCTCTCCTCTAATAGGTACCTACAATATCATTTCAACCTAGAAATCTTCAGCATATTTTTACCATTTCCAGATGAGCTTTTACATATTTGTTCTTTTTTTTTTTCCTCTGAACAACAAGGACAAATCTCAAATTATCCTACAAGAATGTCAAAGCTCCTGCCTTAAAATGAAATCCTATCCTATCCAAAGGTGAACTAGAGAATTTCCTGAAATCTCAGTAGACACAGACTGAATTAAGTGTTCACTCAGGGAAAAAGAACTATCCAGGCACCTGACTTTGTAATGGCTTTAAAGTATAACAATGACTAGCAACTTTGAATACCACGTTCTGTTTTTTACCAGTGAACTATGTTTTGGTTTACAAAAGAAACTGAATACTGTTCTGTTGTGGAGAGAGAGAAAAAGAGGAAGAGATGTAAATACTAAAGGCAGAAGAATAAAAATCTTTTGAAGAGGAATTGAGTGCTTGCCTACTGCTTAAGAAAAATGCACTATAAAGCAGCTATTGATTTTTCATTCAACAGCACTGAATGTTTTATTGAAAAGCAGCAATGCTCAGTAATTTGAATTTTCAATTAAGGTAGCACGTTCCTTGGACACATTTACTACTGCACTCTAGTGACATTTATTTGACTTTTAAAATCCCTATACTATTGTAGTCGTGTTTGTATAGATCAAACTACCAATACAGAAAGTGTTAGGATTATAACACTGCTGATTATAGACACACGTTTGGAAGGCTCTGTGGACAATCTAGACTTTATTTATAGGTAGGACAATGACATAGCTGAACTAAAATATGCCACTATTAGATAAATTAAGCAGTTCAGTATTTCAGCTTACAAATATTTACATCTTCCTTGCCTTTATGGACAGTATATAGTTGCAGTGAATTTAAACTAGC
>NW_009258414.1:5198408-5250348 GCF_000687185.1 Egretta garzetta | reverse complement strand
GACTTTACTGAAATTCACATCCCTCGAACTGATCACCTACTTCCATGTATAAAAATTTCAACTGTAAAATAGGATGCAATATTTCTGGACCATCACTAGATAATGATGGCTCATTGCATTCTCTTCTAGAGAAAAATGCCTGCGAACCTGCTAGTTTTCATAGCCCTGTGTAGAAGTGGGGTAGCTTGACCTCCACGTGGTCAATGACAAACTTTATACTTCTAGAAATCGGTTTAGTCTTTCCTCGTCATAGGTGCTTCCTTGTTCAAAAACCGTATCAGCTACTTCTGGTAAGGGAAGAACCTGGCTAATCCTCAGGGATTTTACTGACCATGAGAGGCACAGCATTGAGGCACTATTGCACCAGGTTGTGCACACTGTGGTGCAACAAATTGCTAACAATTTATTTCATTGAAATTACTGTGTAGGTTGCACAAATTTCCACCAGTTTGTAATGTGTTCCACTTAAAATCTTGTAATTTCTTGCACTTAAAATCTAGATATGAGCAAAAGGAACACACCTTATATACAAAGCTATGAAATTACTGTTACTTTAACTGAAGTCTTAACAGTCTAAAGAATTAGTCCAGTTGCAATGCTAAGAGCACTTACATCTCAAAATATATTAGGCTAAAATATCTATGCAAATGTTTGAAAACCAATGTTTTTCCATGGTGCTGTGCTTATGCTTACCCACATTTTATTTCTTCTCACCCCTAGAACCACTTGAAGTCATTTTTACGTGCTTGCTCACATGCTCGTTCTTTACTGGTTTGCAAGTACACGTTACATTCAAATGTACTACATATGCTGTGTTTGCATGCATGACAGACATCTGTTCTTTCTTCTCTTTGTTACCTATCCCTAAAACTGGTCTTACTCAGGTCCCACGCTTGTTTTCTTTAACAATAATCACCTACTGGTGAGTTACTTATAGTTCTCAGGCCTTTGATATCACTCTGTGTCTGTAGATTCCCTGCCGTTATCTCTTGCCTATACTCTCCTATGCTGCATTTTTGTTCCAGGGTCATGGGTAGTTCATTCTGCACAGAAAAACTACTTGCTTTTCCTACCTAACAGTTACAGAAATATATATAACAAAGTATAAGCATGTATATATGTATATTCATATACACATGCCAGACAACTGTATAAAAGCTAAACCAAAAGAGTAGCACCTGTTTGTCAGACAACTGATGTTCCAGCTAAACAAGCTAAAATAGAGCACACACAGGCCAAGTCAAGCCCAGACAAAGCCTGACAGGTCCTAAGGCCTATGTTGTTATCTTAACACAAAGCCCGTTCCTGTTGCAAGCAATAGCAACACCATATTTACAGGGCTACAAGGCTACAAAAGAATAATTTCACAGAAATGGTGCAAGAAAAAAATTACAGTGAACTAACGGTGTCTTCAATAGCTCCTAATTTGCTTCTGCTACTGTGGAGAAAAACAAATTTCAGCACTGAATTTAATACCTTCTGTATATGCAGTGAGTCGTGTTCAGATATCACTAACCTTCTGCAACCCAGCTCCTTTTCCCCTACTTATAAATAATTTCTATTGGGGGTTTTTGGTAGGATTAAATTTCAGTAATAGCTGTCTTTGTTTTAATATTTTAAGGGTTTTCAATAAATATCAGTTTGAATTTGGCTCAGGCAAGGAGGGATAAAATAAAAAAAATTCTCTCTGTTACTTCTGGCAGGAGTTAACCCTTTTTATAATGGGTGATGTAGTTATATCACAACCATGAGAGTGATCAGCTCAATTGGCACTATGCCCTTGGACCTCAGTCCAGAGCACTGCCGTAGGAAATAGTTGGCTTGCTTCGACTTAGTCCTACTCCTTTTCTTTAGCTATTCATCATCATTATATGTGGGGCACTTTTGTCAGAGCCTTTCACTCCCCTTCATCCTGGGCAAGGACCTGGCTGACCCCCGCTGCCTGAAACTGCCCACGTGGCAAATTGTTGGGGAAAGCACAGCTGGGGTTGGACTAGATGACCTCTAGGGGTCCCTTCCAACCCAAAACATTCTATAATTCTATGATTCCCGAGAGGGATGCAAAGGCTGGGTACACGCAACACTGGAACAAACAGCTGAGGTAAGAAACAAAATAGAGAAGCTGGAAGAGGAAAAAATTTAAAAGGGTGGGGGGAGGTAGGTGTCTATTACCAAATCCAAAGAGGACAATAAGGTCGTTTCACACAGAGGTTATTCTCTTGAGCAGTCTGGGTTCATCCAGACAAATAATTTCTTCTAAACTTTTAAACATGAGGCATTTTCAAGTCAGACAGGCAAACGGGTTCTTGGAGGATAGGAGGAACTCTCTGGTCCCTCTACAAGGCTCTGAGCCAACCCAATATATTGTAGTACTTAAGGTGCCTTGTTTCTCTACATGACCCTTTAATAAGGCTGGACTATACAGATGTACTTAGTGAAGTGCTCCCAGCCCTGCTATCATCTGACTGAGATTTCCTGTTAGAGCTAATGAGGTTCTGCTCCCACTTAATCTCTAAATATGGCACAGTTAACGCTTTTTAGTTTGCTTAATGACATGCTATTAATAAAGACATGACCTGAACGGCTACTTGCATTTATTGTCTTTTTTGGTCCATTTTTTACAATTATGCTGAAGCAATTTAATTTTTTAAGATCATAAACTATTGTTTTGTTTGACAAGTTGTATATAATCATCCTACATTCCCATGAAAGTGCTCAGCAAGGTCAATGCATAAGCTAGCAATTTATCTGAAACTTTTATCATGATATTGAAATTGCTTTGCTACTTTTTCAAGTTATTATTATTGCCTTATTGACAGAGTAGTATGCTAACCCATACTAAAGAGGGGTTGAGTCCTCTGTAATTATGTGGTTTTTTTCAAGCAGTTTCAAGTTATTGAAATCATCAAACTATGCTTAACAGTAAATTTGTTGAATGGTAACTATGCTGAACAGAACAGTATCTTCTTTGTTTTTCCAATGAGAAATAGCCCTAAAAAAGGTACAGCAACCTACACCTTTATCTAAACAAACTATAATTGGTGTAAGCAAAAGAACCAAAAGTTTTTGCTGGAGTTAATGAAACCATAATGTAATTCTCTCATTGGAATCATTACCAGACAATCTTGGTCCAAATGAGATTTTTTGTGTGCTTGGATGTGTAAGGCTCAAACATTAGACAGCAGAGAATTAACTTCTACATCATTATTTTAAATTGAAAACAAACAAGCAAACAAATGTTACTTACCTTTAATCTTAAGAACAAGAAACCTTATTTGTGTGAGTGAAATGAGAGTGCATTGAATTTTAATGGGATTTGAGTGTTTTATCTCTTTAGGCTTGATTTGGTTCTATCATTTTTCAAATATGGGTTATTATTTTTGCTTTTAAATGACACCAAATTGCCCAAAGGCTATTGCAGCTCTCTTTTTACAAAAAACTGTTTATAAATATCTATCTATTTATTTTGAGCCAGGTATTACAAAAGAGCAAAATACCTAAATTATGATGGCACATATGTTCTATTTGGCTTCTCCTCTTAAGGCTGACCAAACCCAACTAGCCCAGCCTCCTCTTATGCATCATGTGCTTCAAGGCCCTCATGATCTTGATGGCTTCTGCTGGACTCACTCCAGTATGCCTATATCTCTCACATACTGGGAATTCCACGAGTGTGAACAGCGCTCCGGAACTGGTCTTACCACAGCTGAGCAGAGGAAAAGAAACACTTCCCTTGACCTTATCTGGCACCCTTGCTAATGCAGCACACAGTTGGCCTTCTCTGCTGCAGAGGCACACTGCTGACTCTTGTTCAACTTCTCCACAAAGACCCCCAGGTACTTTTCTGTCATTCATCTACAGCTTCTAGCCTATACTGTTGCACGGGGTTATTTCATCCCTGAAGCAGGACTTTGCATTTGCCCTTGTTGCAATTTATGAGACTCTTATCAATCCTTTCCTTCAGCTTATCATGGTCCTTTTGAAGAGCAGTCCTGCCTTCCAGCATATCAACCACTCCCTCTAAGCAGGTATCACCCACAAAGTTGCTGAGAGGGCACTCTGTC
This sequence comes from Egretta garzetta, assembly GCF_000687185.1. Classification (NCBI taxonomy): domain Eukaryota; kingdom Metazoa; phylum Chordata; class Aves; order Pelecaniformes; family Ardeidae; genus Egretta; species Egretta garzetta. The sequence goes on along the minus strand of NW_009258414.1, from coordinate 5,246,284 downwards.
CCAACATCCACGGTCTTAATAATGTTCAGCAGTAATGCCCCCAGTACAAATTTCTAAGGGATACTACAAGTAACCAGCTGGCAGCTGGAGTTTGCACTCCTGGTCATAACCTTTAGAAGCCCAGTGGTCCAGCCAATTTTCTAACCACCTTATCCATCAGAGGGTGAAACAAATTTCAAAGACATTTTAAAATACTCACAACCATTTTTTAACCTCCTTACAAAACAACCTAGATACTTGTGTTTTCTACTATCTTAAAAGCAAGAAGGAAATACAGCACTTAACCCCACCAATACAAAACAAAGAGGAAAATAAAAATTATTAGAACAGAACACTGTCAAGCTTTAGAAATCAAACTTAAGAATTATATGCATGCTGTATGCTTACAAATGATATTCATTAGCACCTAATTACAATTTAGTTCAGCTAATCAGATGATCAACTGCATTGATTCTTATCAGCTGATTAACCCTAATATAAAGTACTATGAAAATTTACAAGATTGCAGTACACAATTCAAGTTATTTTCAAGTACTTTGTTTTCTGGGGAGAAAAAATAAATATAATGAGGACTAAATTTTGCTTTTGCTGCTCAGGAAAAAAGTTTTAACTGAAAGAAGGAATAAAGACAGTATATAATGGCATGGTTCAGCCCATGTACATTTAGGTGTGAATTTGGGACTGCGAAGAGCCTCACTAAGTTTCTGTCTTAAATAAATTCATACTTTCAGAGATTTTAAATAGGGTTCTACAAATGTATGACGTGAGCTATTTCAAAACAGAACTTGAACCATTACTGCATAAAACTGTAATGATCATAAATGACGAATGACTAAAGACAATGACAAATGAGGACATACATGGAACTCTGAATTTCTGTATATCATGGTTGAATACTTCTCATCCTGATAAATCATCTCTTCATCAATTTTAATGCTAGGAGAATTTGAGAACAAGAGATGTACCTGGCCTGAAGTTTACCTTTCTGAAGCACTACAAGTTTTACAAAATTCCTTGGTGACTTTTCTTGCTTGAAAGTTATAAGATCAAGTCAGAGATATTAGCTGATAAGCATCAAAATAGACATTAAAGATCACAATTTTACCACTATGAAGAATAATATCAGGAAAATATGCAGCACAACTAAGAGTCTCTTCTTTGTACATACATGGACAGTTAATAAATGGGTCTTGAATTCGCGTTAAAGAAACTTTAAGTATTGATGGAGACTGATAGACACTCTCCTCATACACTTTTCTAATATATAAATTGCATATATATACACACACCTATATATATACACACACATATGAATGAAGACGTAACCTCCCTTTGATGTTCATTCTTACCTCCCAATAACACTAGTGAGTCTTTCACCCAATCTCCAGACAGCGAAAAAAAGTTAAAAATTCATTACTTCTATAGCACCATAAAAAAGTGGATCCTAGGAGTTAATACAAGTGAATACTGTTTGTATCCTGATCTGAATATTGATCCTGATTTATTCCTGATCTGTCTACTATATTTACATTATTTTCTCTGGAATGAAACTACTGATATTGAACATGCAGTATTGAATAAATCAAAATATTGTAGTCCTCCTTTAAATTCCACATTTGTTTGCAACTTCACTTGTGAGACAACTGAATCAAACCCAGATACTAATTTCCTTTCCTGCTTGTCACTTGCTCATTCTTTCTGCATGTCTCCCAAGTCCACAAGCAAATGTGGTATGATTGCCACTGAATACAAAATATTAAGGAAAGGACACACTTTGAACTTCAGGAAAAAAACCCCATTTCTTTCTGTGAGAATAAAACTATGTAGATACCTATTAGAAGGACATGGTCAGATGTACCAGGATAATGTATTACACTTCTCCTTTTCAAACAATAAAATAAATTCACTCTCCCCAATGACATGAAGCAATACTAAACACTTTATAAGGATCTATTTTATAGCTGTGAGATGGAAGAGAGCAAGAGGACAGCACTGGGTCAGCACAAAAACTCCTACTGTAGCAACATGATTAAAATCTTAAAAGGGCTACTGGAAATAAAAATTTTCTTGCAACTGTGTCCACCCTGTGAGATAGACTTTAGTATAAAGTTAAACATGTTACCCTTCACAGAGGATCTTTTAGAAGACATGAACCAGTACACATTGGGGGATGACTGGTTGGAAAATGCCTTGGCAGAAAAGGCCCTTGCAGTCCTGGTAGACACCAAATTGACCATGAGCCGGCAATGTGCCCTTGCAAGCAGAAAAGGCCAACGGCATCCCGGTGTGAGCTATAAGAGCATTGCCAGCAGGTCAAGGGTGCTAATCCTTCCCACCTGCTCAGCCCTGGTGAGGCCATACCTGGTATGTTGTATGCAGTTGTGGGCTCTCAAGCAGAAGAGAGACATGGGCATGCTGGAGGGAGTCCAGCAAAGGGCCATGAAGATTATTAGGTGCTTGGACCACCTCTCATACAAGGAGCATCTCTCACTATCATGCAAGAAACTGAAATACAAAAAGTTCTGTTTAAACATAAGAAAAAAACCCCTTATTTATGGCAAGAGCGGTCTAACACTGGAGCAGGTTGCCCAGAGAGGTCACGGAGTCTCCATCCTTGGAGATATTCAAAACCCAGCTGAATGATGTCCAGTAACATGCTCTAGCTGCCCCTGGTCTGAGACTATACAATCTGAAGAGGTCTATGCCAACCTCAGTGATTCTGTGATATAACTTTTACTACCAGGGTTATGTGAACGTCCTACGTAAAAACCCAGGAAACATTACCTTAAATTCTCTGCTGCTTTAGCAGCTAACCTTCGTATTCAAATTTTATTTCCAATAGTGTGCTAATGAGAAAACCACCAGTGGGAAGCAGTACTTGCTGTTAGATCTATTAAACATGATTAAAAGAAAGAGGCTGAAGTGCAATTAAGGTAAATATTTCATTCAGCTTTATTAATCTGCAGAGATTGTATCCAAAGCATACATACCAAAGTCCAAGAGTCATTGCATTAAATCGCATGAGAACAGAGCTTCTGCTCAGTATGTGTGCCGTGGATGTAAGGTGTCATAGGGCATTATTTAGTAATACTTTATCATACATAATTATTTTAACATTTTTCAGTCTTTTTGATACTACCATTAAACACAAAATTCTCCAAGTTTAAAAAACCCTGTTAATAAAGTGTTCTGATTCATGAAGAATGGAATTAGCAATACAGATATTGAAGGCATACAAGATTTTCTTCTGCTCTGTTTAAAAAAGACGGAGTATGGAATAATAATATACAGACACTAAAGTGTTAAATTCTTTAGAGAATTCTTTTGGAGACAGTTGGCAACTCTTACTAATTTTTGAAAGTGGCAAAAACTGAATGCTTAAAAAATGAAAACCTGTTTTCAGTAACTCAAGAGATCTTAATTCAGATCATATGTCAATAACCTCCTGATTTTCAATTTTGGTATACTTTTATTTACCTGCTTTCTTGGTTCTGTCTTATCTAACAGCTTGCGGAAATCACCATTTGTGTCACTGATTTACCTTTCAGTCTCTCTGACTATTTTCTCATTCAGATGAGAGTCTTTTCTATTTCATCCCCTTGTCTCCAATTCACTATAAAAGAATGGAAATATGCAAAAAGTGATATTCAAAAATCAAAATATATGCTATATACATTTTTTGTAGCATAATGACAAGGTAAACTGCAGTAGCAAGATAAGTACAGTTCTTTTCTCATCGCCTCTTATGTAAAAAATAGAAGAGCTGAGGTGCTCAATCAAGTGCCTCCAGAAAGCAGGGTGTTTCAAGCATTACACCACCTCCCATTCAAGTCATGAGAAAGAAATCAAGAGAATTGGCAACAGATTTAAAAATGTTGACACTTACTGAAAAAGAAGTTAGGGTCTTGCATCCACTGGTCTAACATCTTCAACGTTTGTGATTTTAAGAAATGATCATCATTGGCCATGCCTGCTGTCTCGTTACAAAACTGAGGAGGTCTGTTAATTCCTGTGGAATACCAAAACTTAGAGTCTAGAAACAGGGGATAAATGTGAAGTACAAAATACTGTGTTAATTCTAATGTCAACTTAGAAAAGTAAATTTTTTGAAAACGTCCTCTAATGTTCCACTGGAAAAAATCTACATAGGATAGTAGATACATAAGGATGTAGATCAAATCAATCTGCACATCTCAGTCATGCATTTTTTGAAATTGAGGCTACTTTCAAGAAACTGCATTGATCTTAAGACCTCATAATCAAATGCATTGTCTGATGCTGGAACGAAGCCAAACTGCTTTGAAAGGCCTTTGCTCTAGCCCTCCAAGAGCACTTGAAAAAAGTATACAAGGAAAAAAAGAGTCTGATCTGATCTTCATTTCTAAGTTCAGAACAAAGATATTATAAAGAATGTCACTTGTACCTTGCTGTGTGCTGAGAGAGAACTTACTTATAAGCAGTTATAAAAAATACAGAAAAGACTTTAAAAATAGAAGCAATAACCTTTGTGCGTCTGTAGGAAACAGTACATGTGACAGAGAATCTGAATTCTTGAATTTCAGATATTAATTGCAACTCTGGTTATACAGATGGTTGATGATCTGGTGGCACTATTGCCCATTAGCAACAACTGGTGTCCATAGTACAATACTGACTATGAATCTCAAATGTTTCACCTTCTTTTTTAAATATATACAAGGAGGATCCAAAAATAAGTACTAATGAAGACTATGGGATTCCCAAGCACTGTAGCAGAAGAAAGGGCTGCTCAGATCAAAGCAATTCAGAACTGCAAGAACTTTAAAAGCCAGCATGGTTATATCTGGTCACTTGGAGGAGGGCTTTGTAAACACAGGCATGAAACCTTCATTCAGTCATTCCCCAGCAGCTAGGTCTCTTTTCAGAGCTTTACTGCCAAAATGGCTACTGGACTCCATCCCGCTACTGGACTCCATCCCGCTACTGGACTTGCTCATTCACTGTCATTTTAAGCGCACAGCCCCAGCTCAGGTGGTTTTCTTTAACAGCCTGTCATAACATTGGTTCAAAAGATGCAGAATCAACCTTTCTAAAACAAAACATTATTAATTTATTTCCTCAGATGTGAAAAACAAAAAATAAAAAGACTTACACACAGTAACTGGGCATTATTTAAATACAATCCTAACAAACTCATCTATTAACATCATTATGATCTCTTTCTCCACAACAGCACTTTCTCTGTCAGTCTTCTGTATCCATTTGCTAAGCAATCAGTATTACACCACCATTTGGAAAACCTCTTCTAGCTCTCCTACACTCTTTTTCAGCCTAGTTAAGAAACTAGAGTTTCTTAACAGTTTAGTGATCTCTCTGGTATCTTTGAGGTACCAAGACTGGTTCTGAGGATTTAATCTGCCTAGTGTTCTTGAGAAGACCCTTGTATGGGAAATTTTCTTAACTTCATAAGTCATTACCTTAATGAATTTATTAGAGTAACCAACCTTCCTTCTTAGTAGTAAGCAGAAAGGTACTCACTGACCTTTACATCATTTCCCATTGGGATGCCACATTAATGATGGGTCCTTTTTTTTGGAGCCTATCAGCCTTCATAAATATAATTGCAATTAAATCTTAGAAAAACTGTACACACTGACTTCCATAAGTCTTTACAAAATAAAATAGCAGCTCATAGGAGTTGGTTGTGTGCTTAGACCTCTCTTTTGAAACACTTTACTGTGCTCAATCCATAGCGACAAAAGATCTACACACAAAACAGCTACAGAAGTAAAAGCACTTGGAAGCTTTCTCTTGCAATTTAAGTACAGCTAAAAAACATTCAGAAAAAATGCACTTAGTGATGAGCACAGCCTTTGGTTCTGTTTGTATTTAATACTTCATTCCCCAACCTCAACTTTCAACTGAATGGGAGACTTCTGACATGTACTTCTTTGGGGACCACTCATGCACATGGTTGGATGAATTTTCTATTTCTTTTAGATTGCCATTAGGCATTTTAAAAATAAGAAAGACCCGATCTCTAAAAAAAAAAACCAAACCCAAACCAAAACCAGTGATAGCCACCGAAGTATGCCTTATAACTGCTTTATTAAGTGTTACATCCCCCCACCCCCCTGACACTCCTCTTGATTAAAAAACTTGTTTGAGAGTCAGATTTAATAGTTGAATATTAACACCTTACTGCTACGACTACATTTAAATAGTGATAGTATTAATAACAATGAGTTTGCTTGAGCTGTGACATGCTTAATTCCAAGCACCTGTATTTTAGAGCTACCCTATAATGATACTTATCAATTAAGGTGCTGACCACTAGGGCCTTGCTGGATAAAATGTTGTGATTTTATAACATTGAGACCTTTAGGATCAGAACCATAAATCTCAGTCTCTTGTATTTTAGAGCTACTCTACCCAATTTATCAAAAATGGAAACTCCAGCTGTGGGCTTGCCTTTATAATCCACTGGTAGGGCACCACCTGGAGTACAGAAAGATGGCATAGCAGAGATTTCAAACTACATGTTCCCCAAATAAAACACGCTTTAATTACCAGCCTAATCTCTTCCGACCACCTTTCCTCTATCTCCGTTCTACCGATTTTTTGTAACATCTTTGTTATAATCTAATAGAAGAGGAACATCTTTAAAATGTCAACTTTTCTTCTTTTTTTTTTTTTCCAGAGGAAGATCATTTCTTTTCCGAGTAGTCCTAGCTTAACTTATTTTTACTACAATCTGTGAATGATCTGATCAGAAAATGAGAAACAACACGCAGTCCTTCTTTGAAAGAGAAGGTACAATCCTGCCTTTGCAAAATGGATATGCAAGTCCATTCCACTGTTCAAAACCAGTAGAATAAAACCTCTTCTCTGATGGTTGGATTTTTGATACAAACCCACATTCACCAACTGTCCAAACAAGATACCAAACACATCTACCATATATGAAATTACAAAACCACTTAATTGCAAAGATTCAAACAGAAAAGGAAATGGATGGGAAAAAAATTGAGTGAAACACCTATAGCATGAAAACAAACATCTTTTTTGATACAAAAATCTCTATATTATCAATATTCCTACCATGGTGTTTACTTTAAATAGCTCATCAGCACGTGTAAGTAGAACACCTTTTCTACTTACTAATACAATGGCAGTTAACAACTTTTTTGTTGATTCAGTGTCCCATTTTTAACTCCCCAGAAAAACATTATTATTTTCAAAAAAAGTAGTAAATACTCTGTAAAGTCTCATTCAAAACTCAGTGAAAGAAACAGAAAGAAGTCTCCAACTATACCTCAGTGAGTTTTGAATAGGTGGCTAGTAGATCTATAAAATCTGTATAAGCACTTTACATATACATGGGACAAGTAACATGCCAGTGGTCAGGAGGAAAAATCTTAATGAGCATGGAAGGCAAGAGATCTTAAAAAGTGAAAATATAGGGAAATTATGGAAATCATAAAAATTACAGCATCCTGCACATGAATACATGGGGGACTAGCCAGAAATGACACTCAACAGCAGCAATTTATCATAGAGGTGATATAATAAAACTAAAAGCTACAAGAGTTGGGTTCCTGAAGGCACTGTATCTCCAGGTTATCCAGGTCCAAAGTATAAGCAAATCCTGAACAGCAGTCCAATGGCTGTGCTGCATGGATTTTCTAATGTTCTATACTATGCTTGAGCTCAGACTACAGCTTTTTCCTCCACAGCACTCTTTTGGTGTAAATCCATGTGTTGGTAACATATTTTCAGTAAACCAGTGGAAACTTACTTTGAGTTTCTAACACTGTCAAATTATCTTGAAACTGCCCAATAGATAAAAAATGTTATCGGGGAGGAGATGGATAGGCAGCAAAAATCTCTTAACCTTTGTTTCTATAAGAAAGTCAACTAAAACCCTCCTCCCTCCTCTTCCCCCAAGTCTTCAACACCACCAAAAATCAGTTTTGTTCTGTGGGTGAAAATACGATGTTCCATCATTCTCAGTGTCAGTACATGAGTCTGCCACTCACCATGCTTCTGCTGGATTAACAGTAAAGATTCATTTCAACTGGCAGGCTTTGTTTCCCAGAGACATTTTAGTTAAAAAAATAAAAACCCAGAAAAACCCTAACATAAAAAAACCACCCTCAGAAGCTCAAAGTGTATACAAAAAACCCTCAAATACATCTGAACAACAAGAGCTAGCATTCTAAATAAACAACACATGCTCTATAATCAACAATATTTTTTTTTTTATAAAGACAAGAAGCAAGCAGCCTTCAGTTTACAGGTTTAATTAAAAACAGCCAGGGCATTTCTCATTCTGATCTAGAAAATCATGGAAATAAATTAAGGACACAAACAGTGCTAGTTTCTAATCTAAATTGCTCTTCCATTGTCTGTATTTGTGTTTTATCTTCACAGATGATTTTCTATATAATTGCACTTTTCCTTTCCTTTATGCATTTTCTAGAATGAAGTTATAATGACCTGTCTTTATCTCAAAACAAACAAACACCCAAACACCTTGCCAATAATTTCACGTGATTCTCTCAATGCCTACTTAAAGCATCATACAAAAAAAGTAGCAACCCAAGGTCAGAAATGATAGCATTTTTTATGCTGGAATGTATAATACAATTCAGTCTAAAGACAGAGGGCATACTATTTGCAAGACGTGAAAATCTGAGTGGCTTCTCATATTTATACTTTAGCGTCTACAGAACCACTTAAGAAATTTTTATTTTTAAATATTTTGAAACCTAGACTTTGTTATTACTGAGATACATTAGACCTTTTTTTTCTACACACCTCTGAAACAACCAGTTTTCTTTCCTTGGAAAACGCTATAGAAAACCATTCGGATGTTTATATCCTCATTGTTTATTCCTCTAAAAAGAGGAATTATTATTTGCATCTTTAAATTAAGTATGCGTGCCTGTGTATAAATAACTGGAAAAGGCTAAATTGTAGAATCACGGCAATACGTTACATGAAATTGCTGAATTATTGCTAAAAAGATTGCTAAGTGTAGCCCATTCACTTCGAATACACTTTAGTCCCTGGGCTGTGGTACTTCTTTGAGCCCTTGCTTTAGCTCACCTAACTTGCAGTAGCCTACTGAATCCTGGGTGTTAGGCACTTATGGCCTGTAAGCTGCCTTCCATAATAAATGGAAACAGGCTCACAGGCTAATTCAGCCTACACAGATTCTAAACACTTTATAATATCTTCTCTCAAGATATATTTCATCTCTAAAAAGGACAAAAAGCTTCATAGGGTACCTCAGTCTGATGCCTGAAAACAAGCTGGATGAATGCAGCCTTATTGTGCACCCTTACTGCTGGGTACACGGAGCCAGTGAGTCCCCAGCATTGCCCAGCATCAGATCTTTGTTTTGGTTTTGCTGGGCTGTAGCATGAGCTTTAGAGATTCTGTGATAACGACCTGTGTGTGCCCCACAGTAGCAAACCCTTAAGGGAGCTGCCTAGCAGTGGTGGTAGCACACTAGTACGGAGTTTCATTGGTTATTCTCCTATTTCCCCCTTTTAAGCCAGAACCCTTTAGGTTTTTAAACTTCTTTATTTGAAATACAGAAGTTTAAAAACACATAAAGAAATAGAGTGAGTATAAATCTGTATAGAAGACAGAAAGTTAACTTTAAATAGCTTAGTTTGCCAAACTTAAGTACTGGAATAAACTTACCATGTAAATATGATAATGAGTAAATTCTAACATATTCAGTCAAACATCTACGGAGTTTTTTGTGTCTTGCTTAATTAGTTACAGTTTTATGTACTGCCGTCTTTCATTAACTTTGTAATTCCTGGGCATGCATAGGTGGGTGCCTCACTAGATATTATTTGATTAACGCACAGTACTCACATAATATATGCTAATTCTTATTTGCTACGAAGTTAATTATAAAGCTTAGATAATCTGTTTTGATAAATGTAATTCAGTGGAAAATGTGTGTTCCTAGAATAGAATTATATTAATTTAAGTTCCCTTTTTTTTTTTTTTTAGACAGTTACCTACCCCATGATGAATCTTACCTATACCACAGGCAAATCTTTGGCAACTTTGGTGTAAGCACCAGGTTATTCTTTCTTTTTAATAACTCTTCCTATATTGAAGGTTTTGCTAAACACTGTTTACACATAGAAAAATACATCAAGATACAAGACCAAGAAGGAAATGAAGTAAAATCAGCATGACTTGCCTTAAAAATAACTAATAGATTAGTGAACAAGAACTTATAATAAAGTTTCAAGTCTATATGGAAAGACTACAGCAGCGCACTCCAATATATTAAAAATGTTATCATATCAGCACGTTAAAAGACTGAGCATGCGACAAAGGCTCCAGAGGAGCAACAACTCCAGCGAGAAAAGGAGAAATCTGGAGTAACTCAGCATTCCCTCGCTTTGGCGTGTATCAGGTTGCAACACGTATGGAAGCTAAGTCGATAATTCATGAAATGTCAGTAAGATCCTGGCTGCGGGAGACAGACACGGGGACGTGCTGAGAGAACTGCATGCCAGGGAACTGGCTGGTGGGCGTAATTCTATACGGGCCTCCTGCTGTGTCCAAAGTGAATGCATGTTCAGATTGCCTTAAAGATTGAAGTCATTTTTGCATGGAAACAGTGGCAGCATTCTCCTGTTGGGACAAAGGTCTCTTGGAATTCTTTTTGTGAAATTTAGGTTCCCACATTCCTTTCTTTGTCGGCATCTCTGATTTCCCTCCCTGTCTCCAAAACATAGCTGCTGGTGAGCAAGTACATGTAATGTTTGGCTGCTGCAATCTATCTTTTACTTTCATGTCTCTGGGAGTCCCATGAGTAATAACGCTATTCCAAAATTATCATGACAATACTATTATTTGTTAAGAAATTAAAAATAAATTTGAATTCAACTCACAGCAATGCACTGTGAATTGTAAAACTCATCTTAGATATAAAATTAATTTTTACGTGAGCATATGAAAAAATGATTGTCACTAGGTATAGATGTGAATCAATACCTGTATTTGACATAGTTAATCTCTTGTACAAACAAAAAGCTGCTTATTTATTCAGTTTCCTTTAGCTTAATTCCTAAACTTCTAAAGACTTCAAAGAACTATACAGAAGCTAGATAAAGAGCTTATCTGCATAATTCTTATGCTAATTCACAGAAGGTGTCTTGACTAGAAGGATGTCTATGTGCACACTAAGGGCTCACTAATTCTTTCCCTCTAAAAACTAAAATATTATACATGTATTTAGTCATAATATATCTTACTCTGCTTTTTTAAGAGAGTAGATGGTTCTGGATCCAAATGTGACCCTCGTTACTCACAGGCTGACCTTTCACTTTTCTGGAATATCCAGAGATAATTTTGAGCCAGGCATGTGTGCAAACACAGCACGAAGTACAAATGCTCATACGCTTTTTAAAGAAAAAAAAAAAAAAGAGAGATCAGTATGTTAAATACTATCAACTGCTGCTCATTGGAAATTTGTAGTCATTCTAAAAGCTGGAACTATTAATTTTCTCACCAAGTTGTCCCTTCCCCAGGCGTACCCTCCTACACCTCCAAGCATGCTGTATATTAATCACTTTACTCTTAGAATTTACAGTCCCGACATTACACATCTCTGACAATACAATTGCCACATAATACTCATAACTTTGTAAACCTTTTAATTCATAGAGTTCAAAGACAAACTGAAATGATTTACATTTACATAAGAGATAGAGTTTTCCCAGAGAATTCAGATAGTTTTTAAGAGTATGCTTTTATTATCTATTTGAAAATATTATTTTTAATACTATCTATATTCAGTAAAAAAGCACCAGTTATTCCAAAAATTTGAGTTTGCAGTTGGTTGCATAAAAATGAATAAAAGGTCTAAATCTATATTCTGCTAATGTAATGAGACATCAGGATTTGTATTTTATAAAATTGATATTTACCAACTACTTAATAAAACAATTATGAGAAAAACAATTTGAAAAATAGAACGGTTCAGTTGTTTTCTCCATGTGCATAGTGTTATGGTATACCGATTTTGTTCATAGTCTGTTTCTGACTTAGATACTATTTTGACATGAGGATGTATTCACCCCAAACTGCTTTCAAACACAATAAAAGCAGAGGGACAACTGCCTCCAAGACTCTACGGAGAAGAAACTGTCTTTCTGAAACACGTAGTGTATACACAAGCCCTGTATACGTAACAGATATGGAAGTGTTAGATCATGTGATATTAAAAATCTGTATTTTCTTATGCATCTTAGATATATCTATCTCTATCAGCCTGTGTATGGATATACTCCTGGCCTCACATGCATCACAATCCATTCTCAACCTAATCCAAGAAAATAGTACTACTGTTTAAAATGCTTTTGAACAAATTGCATGTTGCAGCCTTTAGAAATTACAGGTTTTTTTCTAAAGGTTTTTCTACCCTTTGCTTTTTATTGTGTGTGCGATGGTTAGGGGATTTTTGTTTTTAACTTTTTACACCGTGTGCTGGCTTGTTAATCGTGAGTGTGCACATACATTTTCATTACTAGATAACTGAATGTTTGCAATAGTAGTTCAGCAAAAAAGCCCACGTTGTTGCCCACAAAGCAATTCACTGAGACTATCTTCACAGACTTTTTATATAAAAATGAATTAACTAGGTTTACTTACTTGATGAAAATGGTACAGTTCTGATTCACATCCACAACTGAAGGAGGCTTTTCATTTTAAAAAGGGAAGGCACACAATATGAAAGAAACATAATTCTCTCAGAAGTATAAAAACACATCTTGAAGGAACACTGCTTTCTACATAACGCTTAAGTCTTCCTGGAATGACACTGATTTATATGTATAGTAAGTAACTCATTATGGTAGCATCACTAGGCCAACCACTAAAGTATCATGATATAATATACTGCTAATAATTTCCCTTGGTTTCATGAACGACTTCCTTCTTTTTCCACTTTCTCTCATCTCCAGAAATATATACAGCCAGATTTTCCAGGATTCAATTTGAACCAGTCTACCAAACCCAGGAATTGTTTCAACAGAGTGATGGTCTACAGGCTTCTTAGTAGATCTGACAGAGAAATTGCTGGATCAAACTCTGATGTAGACTCTGGCTAGGTCAAGCATGACGTGTAGGCTGGTAAGAATGTATGCCTCGGTGGTAAATGAATATGTTCACACAGGTCTAGAATAATAAATTAGAAGTGAATAATTCATATCATGTGGGCATGGACAATTATAATGCATATGCATCTGGAAAAGCAAGGTATGGGAAATATGCTTTGTTTTATTCTCTTAGTTTCTTTCTTTTTTTCCGCTTTTTTAACAGTAACTCTCTTTTTCCCCCCCCTTTGTGCTCATTTCACTTTGTGTCAATTTACACAATTACAGAAATTTGAGCATCTAGTGAATGCAATTTGTTACATGTTATTTTGAGCCACAATCCATTTGGGTGTGGATGAATGGGCATTAAGTTTCCCTTGTTTATCTTACCACTACTGTTTCCATTCCTGTTAAATCTGGTGTGTGTAAGCTGGGTGCTTCTGGCTAAGGAATTTTACTTCTACTGACAGCCCCATAGCCTGAATTTCTAATGGGAGATTCTCGTACAGAAGGAAAGATTTAATCTTAGAAGAATAAAACTTTCAGTATAGTCCTATCAAGGCTATTTGATCTTTAAATAAACCCAACATGATCAGCACCTTCTATTCATTATCCTGTTAATCAGTTCCAAGATATTATTTTCGCATGTGTCAACTTGTTTTTAATGAATTGAATTCTTCAATTCTTCTTCGAGAGCATCTAGATGTAATTGGTCCTTGTACTGAGCGCTGTGTTTTGATATGTCTCCTTTAAGAAAATCAATAACATATTTTAATCTTGCAGATATAGTGGTAGAATTATAGCTGTTGTATTCTGAGTACATTAATGTGACTTCTAATGGGAAGAAAACAGTCAGCATTCTTGAGAATTTTTCAAAATTTTCTCTACTCACAGCACACTCAAATGGAATACAATTTTTCTTCTTGTGGAAATAGGGGTAACTGGAATAGAAGGAGCTGAAGGCAGTAGGCCTTTTTGGTAGAAAATATTCCACTTTTATTTCCAACTTGATCCAAAGTGGGATCCATCGAAGGAATGTAATTTTATAGTTTTACAATGTGTTGTGATTCTCCCCCTCTATTCCACTCTTGTGAGACCCCACCAGGAGTACTGCATTCAGCTCTGGGGCTCCCAACAGAAGGACACAGACCTGTTGGAGCGAGTCCAGACGAGGGCCACAAAGATGAGCAGAGGGCTGGAGCACAAAGTCCACGCACATGAAGACAGGCTGGGGGAGATGGGGTTGTTCAGCCTGGAGAAGAGAAGGCTCCAGGGACATCTGATTGTGGCCTTTCAGTACCTAAAGGGAGCCTATAGGAAAGCTGGAGAGGGATGTTTTACAAGGGCATGTAGTGACAGGACAAGGGGTAATGACTTCAAACTGAAAGAGGGTAGATTTAGGTTAAGGAAGAAATTCTTCACTATGAGGGTGGTGAGGCACTGGAACAGGTTGCCCAGAGAAGCTGTGGATGCCCCATCCCTGGAAGTGTTCAAAGCCAGGCTGAATGGGGCTTTGAGCAACCTGGTCTTGTGGAAGGTGTCCCTGCCCATGGCAGGGGGGTTGGAACAAGATGATCTTTAAGGTCCCTTCCAGTCCAAACTATTCTATGACTGCAACTTATTAATTTTGTTCTAACAGTTTATCCTTTAGCACTAAAACTGCATTTCTTAATCACATGCAAAGTGAGGTGGAGTCCTGCTAACACTCTTTTGTCAGTCAATGGGAGTTTTGACAGCGCTTTCAATAGGATTCTAGTCTTAGTTTTCTAGTTGCCACTGCACAATGCATGTAGAAGTAATGACTAAAGTTGCAGATGCAGTAAAAATTCTAACACACCACCCCATGGAAGTAGTAATGTAACTATGTTTTAGTGATGACCTCCAAAAAAATAACTACAAATCTAGTATGAAAATGATGAGCACACACTACACTTTACCTCTTCATTGTAAGAATAAAGAAAAAAAAACCACCTGTGTATTTAGAACTACCTAATGTTCTTTTATATTAAACAGCCTAGTCTGACATGTAGTTCCAAAGTGATTTTGCAGAAAGAGTACCTTAGCAGACTCTGGTATAAACCCAATGTAAATAGGAATTAGTAACAAAGGTGACAAGATCTATTCAGCAACAAACTGAGCTATTTTACCCTCATTCTCAGCAAACAACAATTCTTTTCTTGACTAATAAGCTACAAAAATACACCAAACATATCCTTACTCCTCAGTTCTTAATACACATTAAGAAGGTCTATATTGTTTTTGCCAAATTTCAGACTTCACTAATGTTCCTTTTTGTATACTATATTTTTCTAATATGCCACTTGAATTAACAGGATAACATGTCAAACAAAAGAAACCTCTCTGCTTGTAAGTTGAAGTAGTGTCTTTGAAAGAGCTCTGTAGAATAAAAAAAGACTTGTATAATGTTATAATATTAGGTACAGAAACTCTAATTTCATTGACTTCAGTGCTAGTAATGGTCTACATCTCACTGTCACAGAGGAGAAAAGTAAATACATGCTAAACACATAGAGATTCTTTTCTAAAGTTGTATTTCCTTACAGGGGATTATGGTATTGACTAGACTGATGGAGCCATTCGCTTCTTGGTAAGCACTGAAACAGGAGATGCGTCCACATAAATGAGCATGCGATTAGGCCTGATAAATTCTTTCTGATGGCTTGGAAGTTAGTTTGATGGCATCATCCAATTTCCAATGAACAATGTCTACACTGCAGAAATCCTAGGTGATAGCTAGGTCCCGTGTTTAGCACTCTCAGCCAAAGACAACTGATCAGGGAATAGCCATGGGAATAAAATAGTCTCTTACCTCCAGAATAAAGTCAGACAACTAACATTTTTCTTAGTTTGCTGACAGACCAGAAAGAAAAACAAATATAGATCTATATCTATCTCTCTTTGAGCCAAAGAAAACCACAATTTATTTTTTCTGCTAACAGAAATAAGCAACCCAAAATATCTTAGCCAATTAAATAATGAAATTTCCACTGTTCCTTTGATAATTAACCTTTTCTAAATCCTAAATTACTCATTTTTTTAACTAAAGAGTAAGCATTTTGACTGCAACTATTTACTGAATTTAACTTACAGATCTAAAATTATTAATCTCCATAATTAATCTATTTAGGGACCAATTTCCTGAAACGTGTTGAAAAATTACTGCCTTGGATTTTACCTTAGAGATGTTTAATCTTCACAAGTTTTCTTCCTGCACAAGCTGGATGAGTTGGAAAAGCCTTATTATTTGAATAAAGAACACTTCACTCGAGTCTTTCAACCAAACATGCAAACCAGCATACAAATCCAAATGAAATTGATGTTTCTAGTAGTCACCACAGTAGCCTGGGACCATGAGAGATGATGCTAAAAAAGCATCCATGAGCAACAGAGAGATTAAAACATATTGTTAATGATTTAACTGATGGCAAAATAAGCAAACAGTTAATTGTACCACAGGATATACACATAAGTCCATGGTGTGCATTTTAAATTCCAAAGGAGAAAACAAAACAAAGGAAATCACTCCTCGCCCTTTATTCTTGATATTGTAATTGCCTATATTCTTATTTCCTCCTCCTACGCTTTAAAATACCTTCATGACAATTTGACAGGAGCTCTTGGCACATATTTCATCACACATATAAATACATGCAAATTCCTAAAAGGGAAACATGGCCAAATAGTGATTAAATGATGCAAAACTGGAGGGAGTGACCTCCAAAGGAAGATGAAGCTTCCAGGGCCATTATATGAGCATCCCACCTGTAACTATTGTCAAGCACCGTTGCTGCAAGACCAAAGCAAGCAAAATCTGCTGTATTTGTGCAAACCCCACTTTTTGGGGGGGGTGGGGTGGGGCGGTGAAGAAAATGGTTACCTGCAATGCCAGGTGGAGAGGCTAATTGTGCTTTCCCCCAGCACATTATTGCAAGCTGAAACTTAACTGCATAAGTAGCAGATCTTAATCCACAAAAGAGAGGGAAAGATCTACAGGAGAAAGTACAAGTAACTGATTTATCTTGGTGACAGCTTTCTCACAATGTTTTGATTGAAGAGTTACCAGCAATGTCTATTTTTAGTTACACATTCTGCAATCAGTTTCTTTGTAAAATAAATAAAAATCAAGAAATTGCATAGATACCACAGGAAAATGAGGACTCAAAGCCAAAGAACAATTTCTCAGTGTGGAGGAAGCAGAAGTATTCTAAAGTTCAAAATGTGTTATAATGTTAATCATTTGACTATCACATACCAGAACTCGCAACGCAAAAAAAAATACAGGCGATTTGTTTTTCAAAAGTAACTGCTATATTAGCACAAGTATTTTATCTCATACCTTCTTGTCTCTGGACGATGTTCTTAGCCTAAACACTTCCTCCACACCAGCAAGCACCAAAAGGATATAGAGGCCTCTAAATGACAAAAAACAATTTCCCATAGGCAGAAATATGAGAAAATCTAAAAATTTTCTTATACCACGTATGGTTCAGTTTTAAGAGGCACATACTGAAGTAAAAACATAGCATTTAATATATATGAGTTTCTGGTAATATGCTATTTGTACAACAGCCCTGAGGCACAGCTATAACTCAACCAGATTCCCAAGGACCTTTAATTTAAATTCTGTGTTTTTCTAAAAGTGCTCAGCTGAGACAATCAAATAATTGTACGCTGAAAACTCCACTTTTGTTTCCATCTTCCCTCAGCTGCTAATTTTACGCTGCAGTTTAGACTACACAAATAACACAATTACATGACTGTTGTTACATTACTTTAAAATCACTTCAAATTTTAAAATTAAATTTCTTTAAAACAATAGAAAGACATAAATAAATCTTAACTCTTTTTTCCCAAGCCATTTTACTCCCTAAAAAATATTTTCCCTCCTTTTAAAAATGTATTTTCCATATTGGCAGTATGAAACTTACAGCTTTGAGCAATTAGGAGACCCAGATAAAAGGGTGATTTTTTTTTTTCTTAAATAAATCTCTGGATTGTCCATTTTTGAGTAGACATAACTGTGATTTCCATACTATCTGAATGTACAAGTAAGCTGCATTTTCTGCAGTCAGGGTAATGAACATCAGTGAAGTCAGTTTAACACTGTCTATAGTTTGTAGTCGATAAGAATATTATAGGAGACATTACAAATACTTATATATGTACAGCAACATGTAAAAAGTATTTGCTTTTATTGCCCCATATGTTGCTAATAACAGCAGTTTGATCTGCGTCTGTTAAAAATCAATTTATATTTTGGATTTGGAGTTCTGCCTGATTAATTTTTTAAAATGGTCTAAAAGTTTAAAATATGCTCTGCGTAAATGTTAAAGGATGATGCTAAACATACCAAGAAGCCCATCTTTGTTAAGAGAACTGTCAATCCATTTTTTCCCTACTAAACTAAGGGATATACAATATCCCATTTTAAGATATACTGCTATGTAAATTCCATTTAATACCAAAAGAAAAATAAGGATTTTATGATTAAGCAGTAATTGAGACAAACAAGTAAGAGACTTGAAAGACATTAGCCCACACAGGGACCAAGAATTCATTTTGTTTCATCTTGTACCTGGAACAGGCACCACTGCCTCTCGCCTCTTCTGCTTCAGAGACCAGAGCGCGGCGTTCTGAGTGGCTGCGTCGGGGATTTATATTCCTCCAGGGTAATGGCACTGATTATTTAATCACCTTGTATGCGCCACTTAGGCAGGGAGAAATGTAGTCATGTGCATCAGGAGTCATGAAGATCGATTGCACCGTCTGTTTCCTTCTCTCTGCAACAACCTACTCTGACACTCCAGTGGCTGGAGCCAGTTTTTAGAGCAGTTACAACATGTAATCAAATCAGCAGCCAAAATAGCAAAAGGCCACTTTTTGATGTAGAGGAAGTAGTTTCCATCATGGGGTATCCGTAAGGTTTTATATATAAACAAGGTATACGAATTGCATTTCTGAAAGAACGAGTGACATCAAATTGACGATCGCTGGGCACACCAGCTCCCAGCTCCTGGTTTGCGCCTTGCCTGCAACAACGTGTAGCTAAATTCAAGGGTTCTATGATTCTATGAAATATAAACAAAATGTCATTACCTTCAAATGTATGCGCTAGCCTAAAGTTGGGGATCCAAGTGAACAAAACCACCAAATGTCACATTTGATTCACCCCAGCCAAATCCAAGTATTAGTACTGAAAAATAGCTTCTCTTTGAAAGCGTCTGTCATCATCACTGTAACAGCCAGGATACACGAAAAGGGAGCTCTTCTAGGAGGGTTAGAACATATGAATAACACGGGAGAAAAAATGAATTAAGGCTATTCTTAGAATAAACCATGATTAGTCATGGTTGTGTAATCTGTGTGCACTTACAAATTTTTTACAGCGTCTGTGCTGTTCCATACTGCCCAGACACTACTCATCTGGGCAAAATTCTGAACAATCTCCATAAAAGTTGCACAGATGCAATGCTGTATTAGATTCATTTCCACTAGCAGACCACAAGGTTTAGGCCTTTTAAAAAAAAAGTTCTTTTAAAAATCTGCCTATTTTCTTCCCTTGAAGTAGATTCCATCCTTCCAAGTGAGATTAAAAGTAATTTAGAGTTTGACTGGAACTTGCTAAAAGATATCCTTAGCAGGATAATGTTTCAAAGTCATCATCTGTATCCCTGGATTTCTCACATGATTTAGATGTGTAAAATTGTCTGCAAGATAAGGGTTGCTGTTCTTGCTCCCCATTAAGGACAGATGCTGCTCGAGATCAAAGCACTGCTCAAAATGCTTTCTACTTATGAGACGCGCTGGAGCACACAGCAGTGCTCGGTGTGTTCTACTGGACCTCAAATTTTCAGCAAATACTAACAACAACGCCCACCGTCCCTTTTTCTTTTCAGTATACCTTTTGCAAGAAGCTTCCCTTTCATTTTATAGGATCCCATTCTAAAATAGGACCAGAACTCAGAAAACTGACTCCTGCTTTTATGTTCTTACATGAGCAAATTGCTGTCTTTTACATCTGGTACATTGTAATACACCTTCAAGTGACGTGATTCATGTCACTTCCCAAGAGATGGTAAGATGATCTTTGTTTCTAGTGGCACCATCAAAGGAAGAACAGCCTTTTATTAATCTAATAAAGGCTGAGCAGATGCTACAGTCTTATCATAAGTGGCATTAACAGAAACTGGAACATAGGCAACAAATACAATAACAGTCCTAGCGAGCACTTTGTCCTCTCCACCAGCCATCCAGAACCAGAACTGGGATTGCCAGCTGAGCCTCCAGCCTTCTGCATCATTTTGCTAATGCACAACCATCAGTAAACATGTTGCCACGCTCTTCTTTTAAGCTACATCTGCTGCAATTATGTATTTAAGAGGATGCATCAATGATCAGCATCACTGATTTCTCATCTTTAGGGTAACATCTCTAATCTCATACCACTACCAACATTTTATTGTCACAGATAAAAAGACTTAATGAATCCTATGTTGGACAAAATGCAGAAAACCACTGCACAGAGAAACCCTTCTTTTCATACTTTCTGAGTGAACAGTCAGTGCTGTTCTTCTGAACTGGACTTTTAAATTTGCTTTGAAAGCAGATGTTGGGGCTTTGCAGGACAGCTTTCCCAAGATTTGCGTGAAGGCTGCTGATCTCAGCTGTGAACTAGTACTAGTAGTTTGCCTATAGGCAGCACGCTGGAAAATATCCTTTAGTTTTAGCATTTGCTGGAATATTTGAAATATCAAAAATACCAAGGTTTCTAGAAGTCTCCTTCAGCTCTTCAGCCAGACAAAATCTTAAAAATTAATAATAGTACTTTCTAGCCATTCCTCACTCCCCATAACTTTGTTGCAAAGTACAAGTACATAGTAGGTAGTATAAACAGCTTTGTACCATTTCAAGTTCTAGCAAATTTTTTTCCCGTCCTGATGCTATGGCAATCCTCCTTACTACAGGAGTTGAGTGTGTCGTCAGTGGCGTTACGACCATCTTGTCACTGGGAGTGAACAGCACGGTAGGAATAGAACTCATTACTTTCAGCCTCAAACCAGCACTGAAATTAAGGTTTACTCTGCTTAGCTATTTGTAAAGGACTTAATGCACCCTTTGACATAAAGCTTTTGAAGTCAGTGAAACTCACTCAGTGAAAAATCCCTTTGTTGAGTTTGGCTGTGCAATGCTGGAGAGTTCAGAAGAAAACGGAATATGCAGATATTTTTACTAGTAAAAAGAGAGAATGTTGTCATAAGACAGAAAAATAATCAAACTATTTCCTAATTTATGTACGGGGGCTTCAATGTTTTTATAACCAATAGAAAGAAGGTTTATAGATCGAGGGGGAACCACAGCAATTTTTAAAATGTGTGCAGTAATGATAAGCTAAACTCAGCTGTAAAAACAGATGTCTCTTCTTCCTGTAATCCATAAGATTAAAGAATTGTAATCGTAGGAACCTTCAGTATTGATTCATTAAAATAAAATAGGATTTTAATTAAAATAAAAAACCCTCTCTTGAGATTGCCAGCCTTATTCACATATATTGAGAACTCTTCTGATTTTCACTGTACCATAAGAAGTCTTTTTTTTTTCTAAAAGTATGTAGGCATAGTTTTAATAATTCCTTTTTCTCTTTGTTGAGCATAGCATATTAATGTTACGTATTTATATTTTATGGAAAATGACTGATTGTGCAGTGAACAATCAGCATGAAGAGGGAAACTTTTTACATGAGGGACTATTGATGACTGACATGCATCCATCTGTCCAAAATCATAGGTGCAGGCTGTAAATAAGGTATGAAATTTAGCTTTTTTACACAGATGTATAGGAACCCAAAATGCAAAGTGAAAACCTCAGGTTTATTTAGCAACCATCAACAACATTTAAAATATAGTGTAATTATTAGCTGAACCCACCTGGTTGCTGCAGAGATGGAATCTCAGTTCTGCAGGTTGAATTTCATATCATTAGGAGCTATTCCTGATTGAGTCAATGAACCCAAGTAAAAATGCAAATTTACTATCAGTGGTGGCTTTGCAAACTGGCTCAGGTTTAAAATGAGTCAGGGAGTGATCAAATAAACAGTAACATCATCAGGTTCTGGGAGCAGAGCACTATAGCAAGCAGCTGAGGACAGAATGTCTTATTTAAGCCCAAGCAGCAGCCAGGACAGTTAATCTGTTTGCCCGCAGTATTATGGTCTCTGCTATGGATGCAGCTGGACTTATCCCATTGACAAATCACCTCAAACATATACTGTTCCATCTTGCTGTAACATGCAGTGCTAATTTGAATCTTACCTGAATTTAAGGTCACACAATGAAAATAATAATAAAAGGTAATTAACCGACCAAAGGAGATTCCTACTTCTGCATCTTAATCTTATTAACTCTGCCTAAAAATGCTATGTCCCATTATCAAATAGAACTTCCTTAAAAAAAGAAAAAAGCATTAATGCTAACATGCTTAACACATCAAATGAACTTGCCTTTCTTAACAAGTCTCCTGTGTATAAATGCTGGCCTTAAATTAATTCATCACAATTTACAATAACTTCTTGCTTTAAATCAAAACTTGACCCTTATTATCCTTTGAAAACTGTATTAGTGCAAAGATCCCCTATGACAACACCAACATTTTTCTAGGCATACAGACAGCAATTATATCTTAGGCAGAGAAGGTGACTGGTTGTATAGATTTGGGAGTATTAAGTAACCAGTAGGCAAAAGACAAAGTTCTTATTCCTACCTTACATATTGCTCTCCATCTATTTAGCATACACCCCCCCCCCCAAACAGAATTTCAAGGAATAGTTTTGTATATCTTAGCTTTTTGAAAAGTTATTTTTCATTTTACAAGACAGTTCTCTTATGAAATTGTGGATAGTCAGTTAAAGCTCAAATGCTATAATGTGAAAAAGTTTGAGTTGTCCTGGGACTTGAAATAATTCATATGAGCACATTGGGGCCCAGTTGGCAACAGTTCCTAGCAGTAAGCAGTATCAAACCTCTCTCTCCAATCACCCACTATTACTCACTGGTGCTTTCTGTTTCCTTCAAAAGTCAAAATTCCTAAAAAAAACCCCAAGAAACAAACCCTTCCTCAACATATTTTGGGTTTGTTTGTGAGTGTTTTGGTTTTTTAATCAGAAAACACAGGATGTAAAGGAGCTCCACATGCAAAAAAATAAATTCAGATATCATGAAGAGTCCAACTAAATAATAAAAAAAAAAGTCTGGAAAACTCAGAGTTGCTACTGCATCTATCCTCCCAATCCCCTGTTGTGGCAAAGCTCTGAAGGAGTCTCCAAACAGCATGCGATTTTATAGACCATATGATCTGCAATATTTACCATGCATAATGGAAATAGATAAGGCAAAGCAAACAGCTTGAATTTTGTATTTCCTTGCTTTTTATTTAGTCTAGGTTGTTAGCACCATGTGAATATATATTTGGGAGCCTCTGTGTTTGTGTGTGTATGCATATGTGCATGTGTGTATATATAGGTATAAACAAACATACAGAGTCATTTCACTACATTCCTCACGTATCATAAAAGAATACCTTCTGAGCAATTCACTTTTAATTTCTAGAATTTCTTAGGAAAAGAAAAAGTGTTGTTTATTTTAGTCAGAATTGGAAAAAACAGATGATGCTTGTTTTCAGCTTCTATGTTCTCTTGTTGTCCCTGGTGCATGCTGCTTGTTTGTGGAGGTCTTGAGTTTTAATAACAAGAAATGTCAACACCTATAATCAGAATATTTGACCATTGTTTTATAACTTTAAAATGCACCACTATAAAGTGTGAAGCAAATGAGAATAAATGGGAAATGCATTTGCTAACCACACTTTTTTTATTGATGAGTACATATAAAAGCAGGAAACAGATATACCTAGAAATCTTAAAGTAGAAGAAAACTTCCACATTACATTGAAAATGTAAAGGCACACATTTCAAAGCAATTCCCCTGCAAATGCAAAAATGTGTGCAAGTCCTAGGTCATGCTGCCAACATCAGGCTTGCTTGCTTGGACTTATATTTGAAACCTTGGTGGGGTGGGGAGGGGGGTAAGTAAATACGAAGGTAATTCAGTGCATCAAGACTTACCTGCTCTTCCTGTGTTGAGACTAATAGGGTCATATTGTTTCCTTTTATTATTTTATGTTTATCTGTGAAAGCTTTTCCCCTCAGATGTTCCGCTTGTATACATTGCTTGCCAATATCTATTATCTACACCACTCAGTCTACTGCTTGAAATCTGCTCCCACCAAGCTTTACTGTTCCACAATTATAAAAGGTTTTCTACACCCCCCTAAAAAAGAAGAAGAAAGAAAAGCAGCCCATTCTGCTTGGGAGGTTCAAGAGCAAAACATCTCTCACCCAGGCAGGAAGGCACAGCGAGGAAGACGACTTTAGTCACTGATGAAGTATGCGCATGATGTGAGCCATGAAAGAGCCACTCTGTGCCACCTGAATGGAAATGAAGGAAGTATAAATTCATCAGGAGCACTTTTCTGGGTTTGACAGCTCTCAGCCAAGGCCACCTAAAAACCAAGACTCCTGTTCATTTCCACATGCTTCGAATCAGGTCTTGAGTAGGCACATTTTCCATTTTTGGTTGCTTTTCATCATTACCTTCAGATCAGATTGAATTCCATGGGAAAGAAACCCTTTTTCTTTACTTATGAACTATCCCAGTTTCTGCGGTTATAATTATTAATAATTATTATTTGCAGAATTGTTTGTATTAATAATATTTAACAATATGTATTATTTGGGAATTATCCACCTCAAGTGTTTATGATCGATTACCTAGAAACATTTACCATTGGAGAAAAACGTATATGGAATTCAGAAGAATGGTGAGAAAGAATGTACCTACAGGATATATTATCGAGCTACAGATTATTTATACTAAATCTCATGAAACTTCTGAGGTTCATAAACAGTGGCATGAAAATCTTATTGCCATCCTAATATGCTTGGACTTTTTCTAGTTAGTTCTTTTATTTCTCTATTTCATTTTGATTATTTTCATTTGGAGTCCTTTTTTCCTTTTTCTCATGTTTAAGAAGGGTTAGTTATGAGTTTATTATAACATATGCAAATTTGCTTATTTTTAGAAAATGTTCTTTAACACTCTGGTTTCCTTGTCAGAGTCTGTAGTGCTAATAGCTGTGTTAATAAAATTATTATCTACAGTGAAGAAATTGCTTTCCATACATAGAAATTTAATGAGATGGAAATTTTCAGGAACTGAACTGATTCTCAGCAGTGGTTTGGTAGGCTCTCATAACATCTGCCTATGTGCAGACTGGAAATACTCAATGCCAATAGAGATGTCATTAAATTAGCTCTGCTTTTGTGTTTCACTTTTTTTTTTTTTTTTTTTTTTTAGTTTCATAAATTAACTTGGTTAGCTAAATGCTAATGAATATCTAAGATTTACTGACCAGAGGAGCTTCTTTCCTCAGGTAAATTAGGTTTCAAGAATGCTACAGGGTTAGGATTTTTTATTTATGTTATTTTATCTCCCTAGAGGAATGAAGTGAGTACATGCATCCATTACAACCCAGTTGTAAACAGGATCGGTTCACCAGAGACTTGCAGATCCTTCTACCCCTATTAACCTGACATGAGGAATTTATTTATCATTTCCGTAGGTTTCAATATTAACACCCACTATGCGGCACACAGCAGCGTGGAGACAAACCCCACGCTGCACTTACTCTGCTCAGAGCCTCGTGCCCTTTCCTGCCCATTCCAACAACTGCAGATGCTTCAGCAGGGGCTTCAGGTGCATTTTAGCATGTAAATTGCTACACCCCTAACTATTTTCTTTCACCTTGTTTTTCCCTCTTGTTCCAAATGAGCATGCTTTACCATGAGAGATAAAAGAACTGACCAGCTTCGTTACACAAAATTAAAAATAAAAATGTTCATCTCGTGTTCAGACACACAACTTTCACACACAAAACCATAAAGGCTTTAGAACAGGCATTAAGTATTTTAAACCATTCTTTTATCCCTAAATCAGTATAAATTAGGAATGACAAAATGGAGTTTATCACAAAAGCACAGATATCAAGAGAGCATAGAGCCATTTATTTTTGTTTTTGTCCTTGCTGGACGAGTAATTCATGACCTGTATATAATTGGCTTTTAATTTCATCTTCACATATCACAGAGAGAAGCAAAGCTGTCCCCTGCCTTGCTTCCGTGAGCTACCTTAATCAAGCCTACATATATTAAACATGTCCTTGTTTTATTCCTAGCTGTTATTTCTCGTCTGTTCTTCAAACTACGTTTCCTGACATTCACGATTAAGGAATGCGCCACTCAAAGCAAAAGTAAGTGACATTATCATTTGACTGTAGATCCTAAGGAGCAAAGCCTCTAAAAGATTAAATATTTAATCCTTTGATTTACTGCGTTGGCAACTGCCCTATCTAAATTATAAGCAGGTTGACAAAAGCATTATGGGGCCTGGGATTTGTGTAATGGGGCAGTGTTAAACCTTGCACTCTTCTGGGCTAAAAAGTAGAATAATATTTTTCTAACAGAACAATATTACTGTGAACTTCCTATATGGTACTCGGGACGAAACTGAACGTAGATGTTATGTCAAACAATTTTATGTGATGAATTTACTATTATATATAAAACAAAGTAACTTAATATATTCAGAATCAACTAGACAGAAGTTCTTAGGAAGTGAGCAAGTTCATTGCAAAGAAGCAGCTAAATGAATTTTAGAGCAGATTGATCTCTCTGGGAGAGTGAGGAAAGTAAGTATGGTTAGAGAAGACTGGAGAAGGTCGAACATGGTATTGAGTAAAAGGGCAGAATAGAAGTATCGGGAAACTGCAAACCAATTGAGAGAATTAATTTGAGGAAAGATACCAGAACAATCTATTAAACAGTTTGTACACACCTTGACAATGTTTTATCAAGAAGAAATTGTTTATAATCTATTCCCTATGATGGGTTTA
This sequence comes from Egretta garzetta, assembly GCF_000687185.1. Classification (NCBI taxonomy): domain Eukaryota; kingdom Metazoa; phylum Chordata; class Aves; order Pelecaniformes; family Ardeidae; genus Egretta; species Egretta garzetta. The sequence goes on along the minus strand of NW_009258414.1, from coordinate 5,219,147 downwards.
TCCTTAGATAAACTTTTATCCTTATTCTTAGATAAGCCCTCAATATCACCTAACTGGGTCCACTTAAGAAAGTTTAAGGACAAGCAGACAATTGGAAAAGTTTAAGCTAGAGCCACCATGAAAATGTTGAAAGAACTCCAGGCTTTTTGGTGAAGAACATAAGAGCATAGTAACAATCTTCCAGCATTTAAAATGCCACCAGTAAGGGGACTGTGACCAACTGCACCATATATCTACCTTACTAAGACCACATATAATCACTTTTACTTGTACCAGGGTTAGGTTTTAGGGAAAACTTGCTAATTTTGAGGATAGGTAAACCTTGGAGTAAGTTACCTAGAAAAAAAAAAAAAAAAATCAAACCCAAACAACAATCCTACCTCATTTCAGTTGATATTCTTGCAAAACAGTGTAGTTACATCTGTCAGAAATTATTTAGATATAATTGATCCTCCTATCCTCCGGCTCCGATAGAGTAGATAATTTTTCAGGACCATTCTAAGTTAACATTCCTGTGAAGCCTCCTATAACTGATATGAAACAGTGTCCTTTGGCAAATAACTGCTAGTGTGACAGGTATTTAATACAGGTTCAAACCCAGTGCTCCAAAACAGTTATAAGTTTCAGAGAATTCTAAAGGGGAACCCCCACCTCTCAAACAGGTTAAGGAATCTCTGGGAGGGATTATCACTTTTCATTTTAATGTTACAAATACTACATTACACACTGGCACAGCTGCAGTAGACAAGTAATCCTTTGCCTTCCTGAATTTTTTGCAGTAAATCTTCATTCTTCGTTAAAAAGAACCAATACCAAAACATGATTGAAATCTAAATTAGTAACTCTAATTTAGAAACTAAAACCCAAACCCATCAAAATTCAGTCAGGAACAGGTTTTCTTGACTTTAAAAACTGGTACACAATTGTTCAAAAATACTGAAATACGTAGAATTGATGATCAAGTCAGACACATTACCTTAATTTCCTTGAAATTTTCAGCCAAAATTGGAAAGGCTAATGGTCAAATCTCTTTCTCACTTTTTTTTTTTTTTTTTTTTTTTAAACTCATTCTGCAGTAACAAGATGGGAATCAATCTGAAATTACCTTTTTGAAATCCTGTGAACATTCCTCCATCTCAGGTGATCTTTGGCAAAACACATACACGTGGTGTCATTAAGAATACAAATAGCTCATGATTTAATCTCTTCTGATTCTGAGGGAGCTGAGATGTTGCATAAACCAGCAGCTACTCACACAATTTAGATTGCAGTAGATTGGAGTCCTTTATTTGTGCAAGTTCTTTCTGAAATGGAAGCACAGAAAGGGTATCCAGTTACATTTTAGCCTTGTCCTTTTCAAAACAGATCTGAAACAGAGCCGTAAGAGTTCTAAAGTATGAAATCAATATAGAACCATGCACAGCATTGATGGATGAAATGAGAACTACCGATAACATCTAAAAAGCACTGGAATTTCACAAGAATAGATATTTTGAAAGAGGTTTCTGACCTACTTCACCAGAATTTCATTAGAAGGCTTGCAAGATTTTAGTATCATCTCTCAAGATGAAAACTCAAATTAATTCATCTTTTTTTATAATTAAACAGCAATAGAAGATGTGCATGCAGTAAACTGTGACCAAAAAATTACACCTGCCATCACAGGATACAAAGAGGTAAGCGACCTTACTGAAATAGTTCTCAAGGGAATACATTCTCACAACATGAGTTTAGGAGCTGAAATTACAAAACTATTCATTCTTCAAATTCTTTTTCCAATTAATAGAATAGGAAGAGAACTAAATTTTGCAAATGGAAACAATTCTAGCATTTAGCAGTTCAGTTCAAAAATACATCAATGACATTAGCGCCCACTTTTTTTGTTAAGGGAATACCCACTTAAGTTTCTCAGGTGGTATGAGGTCAGAAGGTGAGCATGGAGATGACAATGTTGTTACCTAAAAAATGTGTTGCCAAAGAAATGAGCTTTTACTTTTTACAGCCAAAGGTAAGAAACTAATACATCAAGACCATACCGTGAAAATATAAGTTTACAGGTAGACCCTACCAGTCCCCAAATTTTTTTTTCTGCTGAACAGTATTTTTAAGTTTTTCCCTGAAAATCTGGTTGACAAAGAAATACAGTGAGAAAATATCATAGCTCTTTTTCATGGTGTTCTCACAAATATGTTAAACAGTTCTTCAAAACAGGCAAGGACTGCTAATTCAGACAGGCAGTTACCCTTTCAGTACTCTGTCCTATCAGTACTTAAAGTACACTGGAGGGAATCCAGCCTCTGTCTAACTCCACTAAAGTTCATAGTCATTCAGGATCTGGTGACTTATGGTGTTGTAGTCTACCCATAAAATAAACAAACAAAAAGACAAAAAAAGATAAATAGCAGGTCCTTCCCTAAAAAGTGTTTTCTCTGACAGTATTATCAATGCTACGTCTATATGATACACATTCATTGATTAACTTTGTCCTAAAAGTATAGCATCATAATCTAAATAGCTGCTGTCTTTCAGCACTTTCAGTCCATATACTTATATTGTGTTGCATGGCGTACCATGGTATACCACAGCTCTTCATTTGCCTGTTGCCTGCAAGATACAAAGAGACCAGACAGACTTCCCCTGTCCATCCTAACTCCCGAGTTGATCTGTCTGAGAGTGCATTGCAAGATCCAACACCTTATGGAAAGGAGGGAATTTAAACGCAAACTCACTGAATCCTAAAATAAGAAGTTGGTTTTCACCTGTCCATTTCCTGCCAGGGAAATTTTTTGAGATGCCTTAAGATCTTGTTCTATTCCTTATTAAAAAAAAAAAAAAAAGTTTTTTCTGGAAGTTCTGTGAAAAATAAAATTGACAAGTCAGTAATGGAAAAACATATTAAAATAGAAAATAGCTTTAGTCAGAGAGGAAATCAATTGCAAACCAGTCCCAAGAACTAATGCCTGCTTGGTTTACTGTACAACATGGTTAAAAAGCTGTCACTTACCAATTTATGCTTCCAATCTTCCTTCTATCTGCTCTATATTACAGGGATTACAGAAGTGGCTGATAGAAGTAGGCAGAAAATTTATTTGTATTTGCACCTTTTTTTGTGTTGCCAGCACCTAGGTTGGGCACAATCTGCAGTCATTTGGTTGAAACCTTTTATCTCCTCTTATAGCTATCAGTGTCAGATACACTGAACGCCAATTTTGTATTCAGACTGGGGTACCTTCCAAGCACAGGGTCCAAGATCCTCAAAAATTCTTCCATGCAGTATAATAGAAGGAAAATCCAATAATAATACAGAGAAGAGCATTACACACACTCTTTTAGTTGACAGTGCATTAGTGAAAAGTGAAGGAGCCAAATCTAAGCAGAGATGAAATATTACATAGATAAACCTCATGAAGAAAAGAGCAATTTCCTATCAGAAATTGCTAATTGGCATAATTTTTTTTTTTAATGGAAACATATCACTATTAGGACATTTTGATTTTTCACTTTTAAACAACAGTATATGTCTGAGCATTTCATCTGACATGTAATACTGAATTATAATGGAAAAATACAAAACGTAAAAACTGACAAAGGAACAGAAAAGGACAAAAATTACTTCATCTGAGAGGTTCTCCAAGTGAACCCCTCCACTGATGATTGTCTGACATTGAAGAATGCCTCTCTTCCTATTAACATTTAAATCTAGCAGTACGTGCAGAAGTAGATTCAATGCATCCTTAACAAATACATGAAGTTTGTATTTACCAGTTACACTTGTCGCATAGGCTATTATACAATCTCACCATAAAGTCTTGCAGTGAACTGCAATGTGTCACAAATAATACTGACCTTGTCCAGCTAAAACTTCATATTTCAAATTTTGAAGTGTGATTTCTGTTCTGTAAAACCATTTTCTTACATAACAATTTCATCATTATAACTGTCTATATCCTTCCCAGTACTTCAAAATGCACTTCCCGTAACTTCAAAAAGTTTTGTATGTCTCCACTTCCACTACAGTGGGAGTTGACAGAAATTTAGTCCATTCAGGGTATATCTACTTGAGCAAGTATTGCAATAAAATAGAACTCTGTCCAAAGATTGTTGAAATGCCCACATAATATTTGCTGGAGATAATTTGTTTCAACCAGTTTTGATGTGGTTTTGAGGACTGAATGCCCATTAGCAACTGCTGTACATTAGGAGCGCTCCTATGCATGCTCCAGTTTCATTCTAAAATGGGTCTTTCTCCGCAGGGATGAGCGGTGTGCTTATCCCCTCCAGTGCTAAAAAAAAAAGCAATGAAAAATGCAGAGAGAAGTTGGTACAGGCTGTCTTTTTGGGTTGAAAACATACACTTTGCTGCAACTCAGATCAAATATGAGTCCTCTGATATCAATGGAGTTGTATCAGAGATGAGTATAATGTATCATATTCGCTTTCAAGATCAGGTAATCCTATTGAACAGAATATATTTTAGTTGCAGAACAAGAATTCCATCATAGGAACAAAGCTGAAGTTTTTAGATTGTGTCAGAATGAAGCCAAGATTGATTGTTGCAGAAACAGGGAAGGAGCAGCTCATCAGAAATAGCCAGGCTTGGTAGTGAGAGCATTCATATGCAATGTCTGGACTTGAAACCCTGCTCCGTTTTCTTTGAAGCGAGGACTAGAATTGTCTCTTCCTCCAGACTTTGCCTTCACTAGTGGAGTTGGTCTCTCTCACTCAGTAGATAGTTGAAGTGGCTCTCTGGGGACAACTCAGTGACTGCCTAACGCCTGACCCTGCTCCTCTGATGTGGCCACAGCCTGCAGCACCAGCTTCTCTGCTCTGGGGCCACAGGGGCTCCATCCGTTTCACACTTTGATCACAAACGTGGTGCTGGCAAGAGCTCCTTCAAACAGATACATTTCTGCAAAAAATAACTCCAATTATTTTCCATTTTCCTCATGCTTTTCCCCCCTTAATTCTTGATCAGTTCAAACACATTTCTAATTGCCTGTTCACCCTTCAGTTACAGCTCACTAAGGTGCCTGGCAACAGATTTGAGTGCTTAAAAGCTCAGAGGTGTAGCCTGCTATCTCCAACATTCTCCTGCTCATATCTTCAAGATTAAGGACAGCATAGCCTTCATAGTAATACTACAGTGAGCCTTGTCCCCAAGAAATGCTCCGTTCAATAGCATTCCAAAACTGGTCCAGTTTATCTTTAGCCCTTCATCTAGATGTAGCTATTCTTGAAATCAAAGGTCATTTACAGATCTTGTACAGTCAAATGCAGATGCATCTATAAGGAGCACAATGACAGCACGACAAGAGTGATAAAGATAGACTGTGGAAGACTACACGATACAATGCTAAATAACATTCAAATCTGTAGAAAAAAGGGGTAAGAGGCTTCACATATGCTTCTGTTTCACAAATAATCACATAATGCACCTAATTTGCTGAGATCTATATTACATATATGGTTATGATGTTTTCTTTGATGAAAGGTTTTCAATAAGACATGCAAAAATTCAGTATTTTGACTTTTACTAGGCTTTAATTTAACTGGCTGCTTCTATGTACCCTCTTAATGGGGAAAGGGAAATGAAAAGATTTGTCAGAGCATATAACATGCTTAATTCTTTTCTTTCAAATTCATCATCTTTAATTTTGCAATAAAAAGTAACCACAGGTGTGTTTTTTTATTTTTTTTTTAAAAGGCTGCATTGTTCTCGGATGCCTGTAAACAGAGATAACCTTGGGGGAATCTGTGAATGTACTCTCCGAATGTGTTGTGCAAGAGTGGCTGTGTTAAGTGGTTTCTTTGTCAGTCCTAGCACAAAATACTGTGGCCTGATATTCTTAGTCTGGCTTGCAGATCATCTTCTTTGTGAATACAAATGACTGTATCATGAAATTTAATTTAAATTATATGACTATCTAAACTAAATGGTAATCCATAAAGAAACAAACATTCAATCTGCTGCTGAGGATTTATCAAATAAACACTATTCAAACTCTATATGAATTAATAAAATTCTGAGCTAGTCTCTGATTTATTTCCTTTTACTTGCGAAATCCACTTTGCATTATACAGGTTACGTAAGGGAGGACCTAGGAAAAAGACATTTCACAATCAAAACTAAGCCAGAGTCTTTTTTAAAAGCTTCACATGTGCAATTCTATAAAATGCAAAACATACTTTGTTTTGCCAGTAAGTTTACAAAGTGTTAGTCACATTTCTGTGTGATTTTAACAAATTTCTTTAAACAATCACAGAAAACAATTGAATGCTACACAACACACTAATTTGGGAAAATGCCTGTTTGGGACCTAAGTGTACAATTGTTACCCATAGTGGTGTGAAAATCTATCATCATTTTAAGGAAAAACTGAATTTGATTGAAATTACTCATGTTTTTTGACTGAAGACTTAGTAATTATTTCCAGGTGGTATACGGAAAAGAGAAAAATTTGCTGTAAAAATTGCAAAAAAAATGCAGAATACATTTAAGTCATTTGCATGTTCCATTACAAAGCTGTTTCATAGATAACAAAAGAGAACAGCAGAATTTTGTTACAAAACTATTCTCATGGTTTCGAGAACTAATTTTTTTGGACATACTCCAATATTAACTGAAGTCAGCTGAAAATTTGAGACCATCATAGAATGCAGCAAGGTTTGTGGAAAAGGGATGTAACAGAGTCTCTATGGCTTATCCGGAAAGATCAAAGACTAAACACAAGTAAGGATATTCCTGAGCTGAAATGTACTTTTTTGTGACTATAAATATACTACTTCTATAAACATTTTCGTTTGTTTTAGAAAGGCAATACCATAATATTTATAACTAAGTGATGAAGTACAGTAACTATGTTACTTTCAATAGATGTTGCTACACATTTTCAAACCTCAAAAAAATGTGTATTTTTCATTTGGGTTATTCTCCAGACACAGCACCTTCTTGTGCTCTCTTGTTTAGCATTTGATTGTTTTATTAATAAGAATTATGCAGCTAATTAAATAATCTTTGTCTGAGCCTTTAATTTTCTTCCTCATAGAAAAAGCAAAATAAATTCACCTTGCCCTTCTCGTAGGCTGAATAGCAGCAAATTAAAATGGGAGTATTTCACTTGACAAATTTAATCCATCCATCTGTTCTAAACTTTTCTGTCAAAACCCCCAAATATACCTGATGCTTTCTTAATAACTAAGCCTATAGTAAAACCTGTGATGTGGAAATGAGCAGAATATGACATTTTCCTGCTAGTCTAATGTGTATTAGGTTTCGACACTTGTCTATCTTACTTGTCAGCTTGGAAGTTATCTGGATTTGTTCAAAGATATTGCCATATTCACAAACAGACAACATGTTTCTCTCTTTATCATATCTGACACACAGTGTAAGGCAATAATATGAAGAAAAATACTGTTGCTATTTTAAAATCTACTTAAATATCACTTCCTGTATTTCTGCCCAAAAGGGATGACAAGGGGAATTAATTTACTGGGGTTTAGAACCACCAAGTGTCCTCTGATACTCGACTCAAGCAGCATATATAATATTTGATACAGGATTTTATAGTAGTCTAAATATTGTAGGTGTTTCAGAAGCAAAAGACCGAACGGATCCCATAGTCCGGCAACTTGCCTAACACCAGGTCTTGTTTTTCACACAAACGTTTACAATGGCTCCTAAATGCTGTTGCACTGAGCTTTCTTCTAATGAAGTAATTTATAAATAAAAGGGGATCCCAACTACTTTTCTTCAGATTTCAAAACCAACCAAGCATCCTGCTGGCGACAGCAGGACCTACCATCCAACACACCTGACACTCCTCGGATGCTGATGCACGCACCGCTACAGAGCCAACAGTAGATTTGCCACACTGACAGCAAAAAAATAAAGCTTTAACTTCAAAGGATATGAATAGCCACAGCCCTACTCACGCCACCTTTCACTCCCAATGCATTTTTGTTATTCACATGGCTATTTCCTATTGACTCTATCAAACATGGTACTAAAAAATAAAGGATATTGGGTGAGATATGGAAATCACTTTCCAAGGGAATTGAGCTTCCATCTGCCATTTACACTTTCACAGTTCCTTCTGCACGCCCTCCTTCCATTTCTGCTTGGTCTCATGATTTAACTCCATCGAAGCTGAGAGCAAGTCACACCAGCGCGCAATTTTTGGTTTGTAGAAATAACAAGAGAATAAACTCCATAATTCTCTATTTAAAAAAAAAAAAGTGAGTATTTTTCTGTGGTCACATTTAGTTTGGTATGTTCTTGCCTTTTAAATAAAACAAAAAAAAAAAAGCCTGATTAAAAAAAAAGAAAAAAAAAAAAGAAGCAAGTTCCAATCTTCACACAAGCAAAACCTTGGCAGCTGAGCGAAATAATAATAATACTAAATCCACAGAAAACAAAGAAAGAAAACACTGAAACCATCTGCTCCAGCGGGAGGTAGAGGAAGGAAGTTGTATCTTGAACAATGTATGTAGGATCTGCACCATTCAATAAGATAACATGTAATTCCTGGATCCCTGGAGCTCCTTAGAAAGGCTTTATTGAGCAACCTTTCTCTATTGCTTAAAATGTCACAATTCCTTAAGCTCAAAAAGCAACATTTTTTTTTTTTAATGTTTACAAAAATCATGAGCAACCCAGCCTGCCATAATTCAGTATAACTGTTTTTCTGGCAAGATAAAACTAAATGTAAATGTGTTGGCAACGTAAAGCACCCAGATAATTGAAACAATAGCAATCAGTGATACATCAGTATGATTATTATATGCAGCTTCAGCCTGCTTTGATAATGAAGGTTCCTGGTTTGATATTATTAAAATAACATTAACTATCCCTGCCTGGGTATATTTCACACTTCACACGCATTTGCTGTAGAATCTGAGCACCTCACAATCATTTATAATTTATCTTCACTATGAGACACAAAAACTCTATTAGCCCCATTCCACGCATACAGGACTGAGGTACAATGAGAATAAGTCACTTCCCAATTTCACATGCAAAATCATTTCTGAGAAAAGATGTAGAAGTGGCAATGGCAAGCCTTAGGCTAGTTCCATACTCACTGGACCGTCCAGTCTTACAGACCCCTCTTACTGAGATTATGAAAAATTGCAATATTCTACAAAATATACTGTCGGCTTTTCAGAAGTCTTATGTAAGACTGACTTCATCTTCTGGCAAGGTAATAAAGTGCACAGAGGCTGGTTAGTCCTGTTTCTTATACCTTTGGCTATTTTCTATTTGAATTAGTTTAGTAATATAGTAACATTTTGAGGGCCATCATAAAATGGCTGAATGTGTCATCTGTCCACTGATGTTTTCGAGGTATAGTTACACCTCAGTATTTTAGCAAACAGATATTGTAATAATGAAGCATTTTAATAACAGTGTCTGGTTTTCTCTTTATGACAACTCGATTCCCTGCTTTTAACTGAGCTCTAGATGTAAACCTGAAGACTTGTGTCTAAAACAATCTTAGTACAGAACAACTTTGGGTTTTGACCTCAGGTCTCCAATTATAATTTAAACAGGATGGGAGGAAAAAGGTACATATGTATATGAAAAGGTTTTAATGGTAAATATTTTTATAAAGGAGCTTTGGGGAAAAAAAGGAAATTTGCGCCAAATACTTGTGAAACAGAAATGTAGACATTTAGGGATTTTCAAACCTGTAATCATGAGGAACTCTGCCTTTTTCTCATTGCCATGGAACAATAGAGACAAACCTTCAGGATGTAATCCTTTCTCTTTGCCCTCTCTGATAACTTATTCAGAACGATGGGGTGATCCGTCTTCTCCTTTCCCAAGTAATATTCATATCATAATCATATTCTGTTCTGCAAGATGATCTGTGACCAGTGCTTGTCAAATAGGCATATATTATTCAATAGCAGTGGTAGTAGAATGGATACCCCACCTTTCTCTCATTATCAGTTAGTCTTTACCTGCAAAACTTTGACAGAAACAGGCATTATCCTATAGAAAGACGCATTTTACTTAAATTCTTCTCCAAATTTATAGTGTTTGACAAATCCCCCCAAACAATTTATCTTCAAAAACATCTATTTCTCCTGCAGAATTGTTAGCTTGGTCACTGAACTGAAAGTCTGCCAGTTGCCCTGCTTCACTGTCTACTTATTTTAAGGACAAGAGGCATGTTAAGATCATCTGTTATGAACTGCTATAGAACATAGGTAAAAAAAAAAATTACCCATTTGCTCTTTGGTGAAACCAATATATTTTCCTTGACTAAAACATATTGAATAATTAATGATACAACATTCCATATTAAAAACAAATATTTTAGTAGATATGGCTGAGAATATGTGAGAAGCCAACATAACTCTCCTCCAGAAGTCTTACTGAAGTTGTCTGTTATGGACAAGTAGAATGAGGGTATATAATTCAGGGAGTATAAATAGTCTTTCTGCTCTTATTATCAATATTTTATGCTATTCATGGGGAATCAGTAAGGTATTATTAATTGCTTCTAGCAACACAGGTAAAGTAAAGGCTGATCTATTAAAAACATTAAAACTTAAATATTAATTCCTGCAAGCCACAAAATGTACTAATGTCAGAGCTGAAAATGGAAATGTTACAAAAAAAGAAAAAAGGTGTTCGCTTGTTTAGAAGCAAGGGCTGCATTGTGGTTTTAGGCACAGCCCTGAACAAAAGATGCTATATAAACTGTACCAAGCCAGAAATAGCTTTGGGAGACATTGTGCCTTAGGCAAGTTCTCCACTAAAAAGTTCTTCTGGCAGAGTTGTGTAATGAAGTGTGATTTGTGACCAAAGTAACTGTGCTCTTCACGTAGACAGTCATAACGGCAGACTCTGCTTTCTTGCTAGCACGGCTTGCTGTGCCTTCTGGGAAGGGAAACTAAGCAGGGCACTGGAATGAATCACATTTGTCTAAGCATGGTTTTAACTTGTATTAGGTGCTGTCATACGAGGAATACCTTACCAGCACAGTATACAGCTGTAGCTGCACCAACAACTATTTCTAATGCAGACCAAGCTTCAAAGATGGCTAAATGAGTATCAGTAAAGAAATGGACTGGTTTATAGTTCTTTCATATCACCAGCAAAATAATGAAATACCTCCCAGTAACCTCACATTCCAGGCCAGAGTCCTGAACCTACTTTTTCCTCCAGCCTTGTCAACAGTTCTGCGTGAACTCAAGGGTACAACCTCATATTTGGATATTATAAGACTAGGTTTCAATGTCTATCATTTGGTACTTACTGAGTTTTCAGCTATGTCTTTAGCAAAACATGAACGTAAGCTATGAATCAGTTAATTTCACGGAACATTTTAGAGACTGCTTGGAAATGGAATTATAAACCTGGTAGAAAATGAAGCACAGCCAAACTAATTCTCTGCTTTTTCAGTGACTCATGGCATGGCAGATGTAGCTTGACAATTCAATAGCATTGTTTGCAACAGTTTAAAATAATAATAATAAAAGATGAAACAACTGGCAGATAAGAATTATTTAATGTAGTCATAAAGCTCTACGACTCTCCTATAATGCCTGCCACAGATATATATGAGCGCTAAATGCACATTTTTAGAAACAATCTTAGGTAGAATTAATTATATTGTACTGGAAACTGTTGAACAGCTGATAACATATCAATATGCAACTGGAACTAGAATTTCTGCTCTTGAACAGAACAGAGGTCAATGCGTATATTTTACTTTAATATAAGAAATAATTGTACATCTAATTACATGCTTCTGTATAAAACTGTTTGCATCTCTAAGAAGTACCGGGATCACTTCACATCTAAGCCAATTTTTGTCACCTATCCTTAAGATAAATGGGTTTACTCTGAAAATGAGCATGCTTATTTCTGTAGAAAACCTAAACCAGGGGAATTATTTAATATGATTATAGGTCCAGCCCTTGCTTCTTACTAACTGTGAAATGTATCTTCATGCCTGAGCGCTCCTGATGACCATCAAAAGATAAGTGCCTACTAAGTACTGCTGCCTGAGTACTAGTTAGCAATAGGAAGAATGGCAGAAACCAAAGACTTAAACAGTTAAAAATTAACTACTGCTGTTTGTAGTTACACAGCCTTTGGCATAGAACCAAGCCACTGATACTGAGACAACTACAATTCCAAAAAAAGTACAAAAGGGTCTAATAAGAACCGAAATAGCCATAATCCAGCAAGGAAATACACTTACAAATGAGCATCAAAGAGTCAGTTAACAGGAAAAACTGAGGACAGTCTACATTCTGCTACTCCCACTGGAACACTACGCCCACAAAAACATTTGACCAGTGTTACAAAAAACCCATTCATTTTATATTAAATATATATTAAGTATTAATAACTGATGGAATTCTAATTTTTGTTAATATACAAACACATGTTGAATCATACATGGCAAATACGTTTGTTATGTTAGATTAAGTTTTATTTTGTAGAGGAGGGGATATGTATTATTAATTATTATTCACGGACACATGCATACTGTGGGGCTAACCACACAAAACTAAGCACTGAGCCAAACCCCAGACACATGGATTTTATCACTTAAACTTCAGCAGTGTTCCATGAACATTATTCAAAATAAGGAAACATGCTTTATTGGTGGCCTTAAAAGCATTCCAGAAGAAAAGACAAACAAACATTTGCTTCATGGAGAGATTTGTGGGGCCTCTTCTGGATTTTCTGCATATACATATCTCTGGGAGTTGCTGATCAAAGTTAATGATAGTTAATCATATGCTCTCCAAGATACATTTACAAGTGAAGAATGACTGGCCCTTCATTCCCAGCTAGTTAAAATGAGGTATCGACTTGATATTCTGGCAAAGCAACCTCTAGAACAGCAACTAATATGAGATATATCAGAGGAAGTAAAAAGACAAGCAGAAAAAATTTGATCCCTGTCCAAAGCAAATAAGAGCAAAAGCCCTATGTGACAAGGGGGAAAATAAATCAGATGGACATCTTCTACTGAAGTGCAATTTTCTCATAACATGTTTTTTTAAGCTAAAGGTATGACAAAACTGAAATGTTTGTATGACATCATGCAACTGTCACCAAGCTGTTCATTTTGATGAAAAGAACTTACAGTGTCTTTCATTCTAATATTTTCTAAATAGAGTATCTCCATTTTTCAACTTAAACCTTTTTCCACTACCAAATTTCCCATCAGACTGTAGTAGAATTTTTTTAACACTTAAAATCTGTCAATTTTAATTGCGACACTCTTTTGCCCTCTTTTTTTGTACTCCCTTGATTTTTGTCTTAATGAAGCAATTAGTCCCTGCTGAGGTCAGTTATATTTGCTCACAAATAGTTTTCTAGTGTGTTCTCAGGCAGGTGCAAAGAGAGGGTCATTGTCAGATGAAGTGATGTTGAAATAAAGAAATATCGTCTCCCACCCGTGCCAGAGGAATCACTACATACAATAAGCAAAGATCCTGCATAACCAATAGCTTTTACAAAGCTGCTTTTCAAGCTTCTTAATCAGAGAGAGGCAGTTAGACAATATCATCTCTCGCTTGTCCAGTATCATATCTAAGTATGCCCCAAGAAACCTGCTTGTATTATCGAAGTTTTCTAAATTAACTATATTACTTTTTAATCCCTCAATTTACTTGCAGATCATCCAATTACGTTCTGTCACAATAAAAGAAAAAATGCTGCAGAAAAGCAACTTCTCAAAGACAAATGTAATACCACCAGAACCATGTTGGATACGGGAAATAAGCATTTTGAAGCTTTAACAAATGAATTGTTTAGGGTAAATTTACGTAATTTGTAACAATTCAGAAATCAATTATGGTGCACAAACTTCACTGAAGTCTGTAGATTTTACAGGAGAGTAAGCAGGACAGCAAAGAAAATTAATGGCAAATTTTCTGTAAGAAACACTGATAAACTGGTTCCATTTGCTACGTTTCTATATTGAAGTAATACGAAGTATTTCAGCGTTGACTGCAGAGACAGAGAAATGTTTGAATTTATCAGTAGGCAGTTTATGTTTATTCTGCTGAGGTAATCCCTGCTGAGTTACCCACAAAATAACCACAAGTTATCCTCCAAAACTGCAGTTCCAGTCCAACAGAACTGTCCATACGGTATTGTATTTGTATAGCCAGACAGGGCAAATAGAAACAAAACTGTTACATTTCAAACTGTTTCATTTTTGATGACTAAAACTATTGTAAAATAAGTTTCAAAACTGATCATCTTTGGTGTGAAATGCAAAGCTTAAGTAGATCCCAATGTAGTCCTCAAAACCATCCTTTGAATTTGCAGAAATGTACTATTTTAGTAATTTCCATTATTTCTTCCATAATACAAAACAGCCTACAAACAGTAGTTTCTGTCAATGATGCTGTACTTCGGAATACCAAATTCAGATCACACTCGTACCACAGTGATGAGATCAATATCAAATCCCAATAGCTTAGATATATGTACACGGAGATCCCTATAAATTACTTCTAATTATAGCAGTAGACAATTTTATTTAGGGGCTTTTCTTAGATTAGGAGGATTCCAGCAAGTTCTGGTACTGCTGTAATTTAGGTAAATAGTGCTTGTCAGAGCAGACAGCTCATACAAGTTATATTAGAAAAGAGAAATATATATGTATTTTTTTTCTCCTTATTGCTGATATTTTTGCATGTATGTTTGCTTTCCTATGTCTCTGCTGTAATTTAAACATCATCTGACAATGTTGTTACTTGAACTTCTCTCTCTCGTTCCAACCAACAGGCTAAATGATGACAGTAAACACCTGTAATAACCATTCTTTTTTTAGCTCAACATTTTCAAGCACCAAGAGAGATTATGGAAAATAACTTTTTGCTGAAGTAAAGGTTCACATAGTTTTGGGCAATGTTTTCAAGTAATTGCCTTAACACTGAAACATCTGTTGGCAGTAAACATTCACGACTAATGCTAGCTCTGGAAAAGAGATCCAAGGCTTAGCTCTTCTTCATATCTACCAAGAACTTTTTTTTTTCCCCTCTTTTGTTTTTTTACCACTTTCTGCCCATTTTTAGCCATCTAAAAAGTATTGTCGTCAGGTGAGGTAAGGTCAAAAAGTTGTTCTAGCTCTTTCTGAGAATCAATTGAATACCATCATCCCTGCCAGTCCTGGGAGATGTACCTTTGCTTCAGGTCTGACAAACCACTCCTCAGTTTCCAGCTTGCCTCCTCCAGGCTAGATTTCTATCTTTCTAACATTTTCTGTATTAAAAAACCCCCAGGTAACTTGCTTCCTGTCTAATGACTACTTGAGAGGATTCATAGTTACAGAAAATCAATGTTTTAAATGGTATTGAACAATGCTCTCAGAATCTCAAGGTGACTGGTTCAATCTTCACTGATTAAACATGACACTATCATCAAAGTAAGCTGCAAAGTTGTTCTTTGCCTGTTTTCTTATGCCTTTGCAGGCAGAGCATCACATCATTTCAACCAGGAACCTATCCTGAGCTACAAGAAAACAACGGGAGTTCTGCAACGTATTTTAAATGAGTGGAAACAACCAAATTTGCTGAGGATTAACTATAAGGGATGAACTACTTCCAAAGCAGTAAAAGGGCATTAATTTTGGAAAAAATACATTTCAACCTATTTTACACTTTATAAGAGATAGATAATACCCATCTACTAACATACAAAGCTATGTAATATTTTTCTGCCGTCTACTTACTACAGCTAGAACAGAAAGTCTTAAGACAGGAGCCAGGACTCCCTCTATTAGGGAGTGCCATTGCCATTAGCCTTCCATCTTGCTGCCTATCTGGCCCAATACTTTTTCCTCTGCTGTGCAGTGAATAGTTTCACACAGTTTTTCCAAGATGCTAGGATGCTTTTTAGAAGCTGCATGTAGAAAATGTCAACCCCTCTAGCCAGTGTTACCATTACCACAGGTCTTCCAGATCCTGGTCATTAAAGAATAGCACATGTCCTTCCACATGTCCACGTGTCTTCGCTGTCCTTTCTGGTCATTACTCAGAAGAAAGCAGTAAACCTCATTCAATCATTTCACAGAAATTATATTAGTGCATCTTTTCAAGATGTCTTCATATATCTTTCCCTGTGTTGGATTTTTTGACTATCATTCTGAAGCACTACTTTTCACTGGCCAGATGATGCAGGATCCCAGATTTCTCCCCAGGGGTATAAATATTAAGGACTCAAGAACCTAGACATTTTATTTCATCTACTTTCTGAGTCTGAAGCATCAAAATCTTAGTTTCGAGGCAACTTTCCCAAGGAAATATGGCTGCATTTAAGTTATTATGGTTTCAGTGATTGTAATGATTATTTAAACGTAAAAATACCTCTTAAAATAAAAATTACAGGCTGTCAAGTTCACAGGTGATAAATGGTATTTTGAAAATTCAACATAAAAGCAATTACAATTATAGGACATGCGTTCTGTACTCCCAATTCTGAGTTTTGCAGTTATAACAACATGCCTCAAATGCCTCAGATAAAGAGGAATTCAGCTTGCCAGCATAGAGAACTTGTGTGATGCAATGAAGAAAGCTTAAATTATGTCCTACAGCTTTGTTGAAAGCAATGTCTATAAACTTCAAAAGCTCTGAGCATGTGTTGTACATTTCCAGCTTTGAAAAGGTCAAACTTCCTTTTCATTTTTCTCTCTTATTTGCCATTGCCTTCTTTTCAGTAGGTAAACGTAATGCTCATAAAAGAGAATGTAACAGAAGAAGCTCCAGCAAGACTTAATGTTGAACTTCTGAACCTTGTGCTCTTATGAACACAAGTCAGGACTGGGGCAAGTTTACCCAAGCTACTCTACCTGTCTAATTAATGAACTTCAATCCTGAAAGCTGCCTCCTTCTCACAGAAAGGGTGGCAAGATTAGAAGGTTGGGAGACAATGAGTTCTTTCAGTCATATTCACATGTAAAAACCTGGTCAGATGCTTTCAACACTGTTGAAAGAGCGGCTGTAAGTGTTTAGCTTTTTTAAAGGTTTTAGAAGGCAGCCTGAAAAACCTGAGTGATGGAAGATATCTCCTGTTTGAGGATATGTGCTTCTGCATTCCACTTCTGCCAAGTAGAGCACCCGTCGGTTGGTTGTGCTCTTCATAACCACTCCACCCCTTTTCTGAGGGTGGCAGGAGCATGCTTCATCAAGCAGTTGCTGAAAGGAATCGTTTGAGAGACCCTGTCAGACAGCCCAAGTCACCCTGACCTATTACAATTTAACAGTGACGTTTGAAAGGAAAGGTGACATTAGATCAAATACAGCCCTTCTGTTAACATGCATTCTTCCCATGCAGCTTAAAGATCTATGCCCTAATGTGTTAGACAAATACGTTCCATTAACCCAGAGCAAAGTTCCTGTATATCTCTAGGAGGAAAAAAAAAAAGAAAAGGTCTGTTCTCTGCAAACAAATAGCTGCAGATGGCAACGTTTAACAAAATTAAATAACCTCCGTCTTAATCAAAACAGTCAAGTGCCCAGTTTCACTTCAACGGAAGATGACTTTGAGGTTTTCAGATTACAAGCAAAAAAACCTCCGAGGTCAGGCAAGTCCACAGAGTAATACGAATTACTTTCACCAATGTTTGGGAATTCATTTTTGCATAAATATAGCCAGAGAAAAAGGCAAGTGTTGCAAACATGAAACAAATAGTTAAAAGAGATTTATCATTTTTTTTAAAAAAATGGACAAAGAGTGAAACTTTGCCTCATCAGCCATGGATAGAAGAACTTGTTTGGATACGAATCAGAATACAGGGGAATTGACACATTACCAAGATCAATACTCAATGAGAAATTTTGAATAGTTTAAATGTAAGATGTGTTTATGTTATATTCTGTAAAGTCAGTACTTCCTTCTCTTTGCCTTCTGGAGGACCTGAGAAGAAAGGCAGAGAATGAGAGTGGTATGTAACATTTATAGGTACAAATCTAAGATCAGTCCAGGCCATCAAAATACGAGCTGTGGCTGGCTGACTTTAATCTGCAAGAAGCTGCATTAGTTCCTCTGGGAATGTTCCAATAGCCAGGGAATGTGACAGAGCAGCAAAGACTGTTTATGGTCTTTTTACTCACCGTTCCAGTTCACTATTCCAGTAATAGGCTAGACATGAACCATTTATACTAGCCTTAAAGAATTTTCTTGAAGAAGAAAATTCTTGAAGAAGAAAATTCTGACTAGAGTACTTAAGAGTCCCAAAATGTTTTGTGATAAGGCAGAAGAGGAGCAGGAGAGAGCTGAAATACTCTGAGATGATGTTTTACAGTTAGAACATAGTCCCAAAATAAAAAAAAAAAAAAAATCTAAATACATTTCATTTGCATTGCAACATCCTGTAACTCTCTTATAAGCATCCTATACCTTCTTATCTTACTGATTTAACAAGCTTCAGATATAAAAAAGGTTAGGAGACTAATTGGGCCAAATTTACCCCTGATGCAATCCTATTATCTGCAGATGAATTTAGGCTATTTTGTTAATCTAATTCCTACTTCTGCCTTTTTTTCCCCTAAATAAATTCTAAAATAATCAGTTTTACTGTTCCTTATTACATCATGCAATAGAAACTTTTTAGATCTTATTTTGATGACAGACATTGACTGCAAAAGATTTTAAAATAGTATGCAATTCTCTAAGTCTTACTTCCATGTATGTATAGTGTATAACATATCAATTTTATATTTTAAACTCTCATCCTATAACAGGCCTCTGTGATAAGATCTTTAAAAATCTTGTTGCAAATCAAAAGGAATATATTTTCTACTTTGATTTCATACTTTTATCTAGAATTCAGCTTCTTTTTCCTCTTCATCTGGGAAACAAACCTCATAATCAAATTTCAGCGGTTTTCCTTAAGAGAACAAATACTTCTGCCATTTTTCTAGGTGCTCATTTTCCACTAGATGAAAGTAACGTAACTTTAAGTTGTTTATAATGACCAATCAGCTCAATAAAAGTAGATACTTTCTAAATTTGCACCTCTTTTGTCACACTCTCCTTGTCTAAATACGATAGCCTTATTACAGGTGGTGTCCCATGGACTTTTACCAACTGTACTTTCTATCTAAAGCATTTACCTTACCAAACCGGCATGTTATCAAGCATGTTTATCATTAAAGACTTCAGGCAGAGGACTCTTTGAAGAATTTTTTTAACAGAGATGGAATAACACGATTGATTCCATTAGCAATCTATTTCAGATCCACACAAGTGACAGTCTTCACTAATGACTAATATTTCACAGATGTATATATATGCACATATGTATACACACACCCATATATACACTCAATCCTTTTTTCTACATATAGAAGCATCACTTATAAGGCATCTAGCACAAAAAGTATTGTCCATGTGAAGTAATAAAAGCTTCCAGGCACTGAAGTAACAGAAATAAATAGTAGCCTACACAAGCTAATGAGAGTAAATATGAATTCTTACAAACCCTCAGTGAATGAGAAAAACTTAGATAATCTTCTCTGCTTAAAAAAATCTCTTTCAGCTGTCACATATTATACCAATGTACTGACTGGCACAAGACAGGCCATGTTAAGTTCCTTTACTGACATAGTAAGCATCACAGGAACTGTGTGTAATGTTCGGCAGAATGCAGAGGTTTTCCACATTCTGTACGTGTACCAAACAGAGAACCTTTTTTATATTATTTGGCATCACTATTTACAACTATAGCACTCCAGACTCCAATAAGTTTAAATTATTACTATATTCTTGTTACTTTTTCCATTTCTTTTCCACACCTTCCATTAGGAATGGTCTTAATAAGAAACTGGTTTAGACTTAAATTAAAAAATGTGTGCCTTAAAGGGTTTTTTACCTCAGCAAGGCACTTGCCTCACAGCACTGCAATGCTGAGAACTCTGCATTCTTCTCCTTTGCAAGGCTGAGCCATCTTGGGTATTTATTAATAACTCCCTGAAAAACTATTCATTTAGTAGAGATTATGAATTTACTAAATCCCAAACAGGCAATGCTGTAAAAGAGTACTTGCTAAAACATCTTCTAAACAAAGATGGTTGAAATTTCATAGCTTAAAACATTTTACCTGTTTTTTCCATGTTGCAACATTACTGACTCTCTTATTGCAAGCTAAATATTGAGTGAACAAAAAAAAGCTTTTCTGCCTTCTATTTTTATTCATTCCAGGACACTGACAATCAATTCATTCCAAGTAAAAGAACAAAGAAATGGTTGCAGAATGCAGGTACCAGTAACCAGGCTGATGAAAGGCCAGACTACTGCTTCAAAGGAAAGAAACACTGAAACCAAAGGTGAACTGCACTTATTTGTCCTTGGCTGCAGAATAAAACCAGAAAAGGTCATAAGCATGTGATGGTATTTGCCTACAGTAGACTGGAGTGTGAGCATTGGCCTTAAAGAAGGGTGAAGTCACATGGCCAAAAATCAGGCTACAAGTTTCTTATATCAAAGCCTTGATGCTATGCACCAACAAGATAAAACAGTATTTGTGAGCAGTTTGAATTTGATTTGTTATTGTAACACTGTAGATCGAACTGTTGGAACGGGTCCAGAGGAGGGCTACAAAAATGATCCGAGGGCTGGAGCACCTCTCCTATGAGGACCGGCTGAGAGAGTTGGGCTTGTTCAGTCTGGAGAAAAGAAGGCTATGGGGAGACCTGATTGCGGCCTTCCAGTACCTAAAGGGGGCCTATAGGAAAGATGGGGAACGTCTTTTT
>NW_009258414.1:5163313-5198226 GCF_000687185.1 Egretta garzetta | reverse complement strand
ATTCTATGATTCTATGACATTAGAATTGCCTCGTCTGGTTATACAAATAGGCATGGGAATGCAGTACGGATATAGTCTTTGAGAAACAGAGCTTTATAATAGAGTTCCTCTAAATGAAGAACAGAAAGAAAATGCTGAGAAAGGTTTTATTATACTTAATTATAACAGGTAAAATGTTATTATTTTTATAAAATAGTTTTTGTTGAAATGCATAACATGAAATCTAGGACTATCAGTTTGATTTTGCTGTAGATATAGCATGTCATTGTCATTGGTAATCCTCTATCAACTGAAGAAATTATTTCCCTGTTCAATATTTGCATTACTGCATACGGTATGCAAAGAGTATTAAATACAAGTACCTATTAAAGGTGAGGTGTGAATGGTGACTAGTTCTGAATTCATACCAGAAGGAAAAATTTTACTTAGGACCAAATACAAACCTGACATTTCAATCAATCTTCCCCACTGATCTGAACAAACAGGATGAAAGTATTGGACAACACTTGGGAAAACCAGTCCAGAAATGAAGGGAGATAATGTCAATGTCTAACAACTCCTGGTTGGAATTTCCCACTCCTTTAATGGTAAGATTTGTTTATAATTTGATGACTAACCTCTTGCAGGCTTGAAAACTGTCTTTTAGTGTTGAAGCTTTTTCTGATTTTACCAACAGCATCATACAAATTTGTGACATATAAATAAATTTTATTTGTTATTTTTGAGTGTTTAATGGATAGTCAAACTCTTCTGTATTTAACCTTTTGGAAGACTTGCCTAATAAGTTTTTGCCTCAAAGATACTGAAGTTTACTTATGATTAAATAGCAAATGTTATTTAAAGCAAAGAAACCATTTTCCTTTAGATAAATGTTTATCTTAATTTACTTTTTTTTTTCTAGCCCACTAAAACTTTACTAAGGAATTCTGCTATTAGACAGCTCTGCCTCAGTTAATGAAAATCTTTCTTTCCTATTAAAAACCCCCAAACATATATATGTGTATATATAGGGAGACATACACATGCTTATATATTATGCAGTCTAACCAATGTAAATCAGGAAGGCTGATATCAACTTGTGTTCCAGCATAAAAGCAGGACCCACTTAAATTCTAAAATAAGAATTTAACAGCATATTAACCTTGAATTAGTCCTCTTCACTAATACAAATTTAACCTGGCACTGGAGGATGCACAAAGAAACCAATTAAGCATTTCAATTACACATGCAACTCTCCCTTACAGGAGGACACAAGTGAATTGATGATCCTCTAATACTTCCCAAAGAACAACGACAGAAAGATATCAAGGGTCAAACATTTGAGTTCTATGCAGCAGAACAATGGGAAATTGTCTTCCCACCCCAACAGCACAATCAAAGTAGTAAAATATTTTTATCCTGACTATAGAAATACCACAGTCAGTAGTTATCTGGAGCTAAAACCAGCAAGAGTGAATTTAGAATGGGGACCTACTTAAGTAGGAGGGTTGTAATTACTTTTCCTGAATGTTAAATATCTTCGCTGTTCAGAGGTAAATATAGCATCCCGGGAGATGAGCAATCTATGGACAATACAGCCTCTGATTTTGAAATGATATGGCTGATATGGCTGTGTAAGTCGTCGCTGGTAGGCCTCCCAGGACTAACTGCCATCGCCTTTCCAAGGGGTTATTAGAGCAGAGCACTGGTGCTGCAGCTCCCTCACCACAGAAGTTCAGATTCCCTACAAACATTTTTGCAGTTGTTTGTAAGAGCTGTCACCCTTTTATTCAGTACCTCCTCCTGGGGAGAACCCAAAGGATTTAAGTGAAATTCTATATAACAGAAAGCAGGCTATGTGCCTAGGAGTGAAGAATCATCCCGACGTATTATTGATTAACACCTAGCAGACACACTATAAATGAGGTATAATTTATCAGGACACAGTGACAGAGTCTTTGCTTTCTTAAAGCTCATCTTCTATTCACTCTTCTAACTTCCTTTTGGCTAAAGCAATTTCTTGAGTTCATCTTCAGCCAAGTGTCATCTGTTCTCTCCCATAATCGTTACCCTTCTCACTAATTAGTAAGGTTTAGCTTCCTTCTGTTACACACTTAATTAACTTCTCCACCTTTGGAAAAGCAATTTCCCCTGAACGAATTACTATCATGACTGTTTCATACAATGAACTAGTTCTAAGTATAGTCTTCAAATGAAGCAATCCTGTTCAGAAAGACAGTGAAATGTGCAGAGGACTTTCAGAAAGTGAACTGACCCTACTTCTATGGAAAAAAAAACAAACCCACAACACGGTTCAGAAAGACAGTGAAATGTGCAGAGGACTTTTCTGAAAAGTGAACTGACCCTACAGGGGTGGCAAAGATGCAGAGAAAAACCTCAATATGAAAAAACTTATCCAATGTACCACAGTTAGGTAGTACAGGAGGTACAGTCTGGCTAATGTAAGAGATGAAGAACAGCTATCGTGCGTGGCACATGTTGTTCTCCAGCATTCATACAGTCACTTCGTAGTCTTTTAATGATTTTACCTACATAACAGCGAGCGTAACTGAGCTCAAAGCTCCATTTGTCAACCTGCTTCCTTTGAACAGGTATGTAGCAATAAAAACACTTCTGCTGAAAGTTGTAGCGATAGGCAAGACAGAAAGAATGAGATGGCAATACAGCAATAAATAGAGGTAAATCAAGTAGTCACAGCTTGAATGAATGGCAAATCACTGGTACAGAACAGAACGTAAGTCTCTGAATTTCTTCTCCAATCTCTTACCTGTGTCCCCCCCTAAATGCTCCCTATCAGAACATTATTAAATTCTTGATAACCGTAATTGTATGAGAAGGACCGATATCAAGTTATTTCTTCCTATTACTGGTTTCTTGTAAGTGCTAAAACAAAGAAAATCAAGTGTTTTATTGATACAAATTTATGCAACACAAAGCCTAGCCTAGACTCGCTGTGATAAGTTTAAACTCCTACTTCTATGGAAAAAAAACCAAACCCACAACACATTTATGTGAGTTTCCTTTGTAGGACTATGCCCAGTTTCTTTATCTCATCATTGGCACCAAAAGCAGGAAGTCACTGAAATCAGGGGATATAAATAAAGATCATAAATGGCATGACTTTAATATTAGCTTTCCAGAAAGACATCAGATACCCCTACTTGTTAGTTGTGCATAAGGGAAACACTCATTTTGGTAAAAGAAATTACAGCTTTTTTTAGCTGTTGGGTTAATTCTGAAAACTAATGGCCTATTTGAAAGCATGCATATAAACAAATCTTTGTCTTTGATTTCAGCCTAGATGGGACTGGTTTGTATCACACTCACTAGCCTCTTGCCTGTGGCTTATTTAATACTCACAGTTTAGAGTAAGTAGAGAAATGTGAATGGCATAATATCCTAATAACGTTTATCTTCTTGACAGAGATTAGGAGCAAATAACGCATGCAAGACCTCCTTAGGTGCACACATTAGACCATTATTATGTTTATTTTTCATTGTTAGCACTTGTCATTCAGATAAGTTAGAAAATGATTGCTTCATAGAATTTAAATGCTCATTGTGAGTAGAGTATCAAAATGTTAAGTGCCTGAAAAAGATTTTTTTATTAGCACTAATCTGTTCCTCACTTCCTTTTCTTACAATTTAATATTTCTGGCCTGCTATGTTGCTCCGATATTCATTGTTCTCTGGCCACTTGTGAAAAACAAGTGGTGCAGCGAGTGAGGCACATAGGCACGAGGTATAGATGTAGACAGGTCCTGCCTTCTGGTACTTGGTCTTTTACACTAGGAAAATCACATACATAGCATGATTACAACAGAGCAAATTTATGAAAAGGAAAATAGTGATTATTTCATTCTTCCCTTGGTTCTGCTACCTCTTTTTTCAATGTTGTCCAAACCCCACTCATCTTCTCTCTGCTTTGTGTCTGAGAAAATTGTTGTATCTGTGATTTTGACCACTCTCCTAATCTCTTCAGAAGGCTCAAGAATCAAATAAGCTTTTCTTGGCTTCATGTAACAACAAAGAAGAGCAATACAGCATTTTCAGATGCTAGTGTATTAAGATTTTTAATAATTGAGGTCTGAAACTGTTCAAACATCAAAAGCAGTACCTGTTATATATCATGATTGATTCTCACAGGAACTAATGCATCTATTTAAACACCAAGGAGACTAATCATGCCTGGGCAGATCAGACAAAATCCAAGGTTCATGCATACCACAAATTCCCATTTGGTTTCGGAAATTCCCAAACTGCAAATACATAAAAGCTGTGAAAGTATTGGGGATGCATCATATGATGCTCTCATCCTCATAATCTTCCTGGCTACTATCAGAGGCAGGATACAGGGAAAGTAGGATGGAGCATTGGCCATTCAGTTCTTACTAGAGCAACATATCAAGAGATACAGTGGATTCTCTATCCTGTGAATTCTTTGAAATAAAAATTAGAAGTCTTTCCAGCAGAAGTATTCTGGCTCAACAACAAATGGTGAATTTGATAGTTGTTACATAGTATAAATTTAACAGTTTAGACGTGCCATTTTCACTTTCAGCCCTGGAAACCGGGGGATGTAACTAGTGCTCATGGTGCCCACTCCCCCCTCCATCTCCTACCTGCAGAGTAAGGTTTCTTTGGGTGGAAATCACAGTATTATGGGGTAATGGTACACATCAGAATGGAGCTAGGCATTTAGATAACTCAATGTCTCTATTGCATTTGTCCATTTTCCCTTAAAACCTATTGCCTGATAAATGCTCTGTGATATCTGATACAAAAAAAACAAGAAAAACAAGTCAAGACAGACACCACATTCAGATTTTCAGCCTCAGTCTAACTAGGAATGCCACAATTTCAGATACTCGCCAGAAAATTAGTTTGGAGGTTTCAGAAAAGGAATTGCTATAGCAAACATCACAATAATAATTTCTCTATTCCTTCTCCTATGGTACAATACTCTGATAGCCTGTGGGAATCTAGCAGGGAATAAGAGATTATGTCATGGAAACAGATTAAGAAAAAAACAGGAGTATTTTGCATGGCAGTTGAATGCAAGGTACTGGTTAGGTTAGCTGCAAATAATTATATTCTAACAACTTTAATTCAGACAATTAAAATGTAAAGATTTCAACAAATAGCAATTTTAAACAGAACCCTTTTTCCTCAACAGCCATTTCCTCCTACTCATGCTTTAGCTCATCCTTAACATGACTAATTTGCTGAAACATAAGCAGGTAGAAATTACTTTGGTAAGACCCTAACCCTGACATAGTTTTTCTGCTGGAAATGTTGGTCAGCATATTTGATGATTAACAATCTACGTATTTAATGAAAATAAGAGGTAGAAGTTATTCTGTTAATGTAAATGTAAAAAAGTAATAAACATGAATGCTCCATTATTCTGCTCTAGCTATCTTATAGCTAGCTAGCAAGGAAAAGGAAAAAAAGAGAAACAACCCAGTGTCTCTATATGAAAATCACATATTTCTTAAAAAAAATCATCAGAATTCAAGTAACCTTTTTTTCCTTTTAATTAACAAGATACATTAGGACACTAAAGCTAAGCATCTGAAGTTTTAATTAATCACATTGAGTTTAGCTAATGATCTTTTACAACTCACCTCAGTTCCCAGAGTGTCCCATAGCAAGCAGGAGGACTATAATAAGATCCATATGGATCTTAAGATCACCACTGAAGTTGTTCCAGAATATTATCAAGAAACACAGATGGGATTTCTAGAAGATGTTACAAAATTCTTTCATTCTGCAAAGATCCTGCAGGGAATTTCCTGGGTGCAAAGTTTATTCACTAGAATGTCAACTAGAGCTGGTCAAACATTAAATGCATTGATTTGTATCTCCTTCCCCCTTGCCTCCCCCAAATAAAAATTTCAATTGATGTCTTCTAACTCACGGGGTCTTGTTACTTATTACTGACAAACATCCATACAACTATTGGTCATTAAAGATTTTCATATATTCCAAAGGTTTCATGGGGTTTTTTTAGCAGTAACTCCATATTAGAATTGGCTGTATACTATTTTTCCTGTTTCTTACTCCAATACTTAATAAATTTAATTTCTCTAATCATGAAATATAAGCAGTGCAGAGCAATAGATATGATCGCAGTTGTACAGCACAAAAATAGATCCAATAGAAAGGAAAACTCAGAGCTACCCACTGACAGAGACTATTTATCTGGTAAATGTTTGGTAGTGCTTTGTATATACCATAGCAAGCCAAGGAGTTCATTTGTCAAGATGCTGGAAAGTCCTCCATTTAACATAAAAGAAAACAAACAGTTATTTGAGAACAACTTGCTAACAGCTCCTTCCTTTCCACTCAACAGAAGAGACACTATTGAAAACTTAGATCCTCTTCTTGTATACTACTTGCACAACCGTGAATTTTTAAAAAATCATCTCATATAACAGAACATGATGAGAAAAGTGTAGCCAATCAGATGCAACGTATAGGAACAGGGAAGAAGGAAAAAAAAATAAAATCCCCCAATAGATACCTATATGAATTGACTGAAAAATAGAGCTGCCTCTTAAAATTTATTACATTTTGCTTTGAGGACCGTTATTTGTAGGTCCCCTCTTCTTTGCTGCATGACTGAACATCCAAGAATGAGACCTTTAGACTCAAACATGACTTAACCTGATAAATTTCTAACTCAATTTACAGCAACGTCATGCATATGTTAAAACCCATCTAACATAAATATTTAATGAAGAAATAAACCTGCCAGAAGAATAAATTTACAGCACATTTAGCGTACAGCATTTTAGAGGTGTCTGCCGAGTAGGTTTTGCTGTCGAGACAAGGTTTTAAACTGCCAATAGTTTAAAAGTAGTAATTTTTCATTGCATTTCATTCGTAAGCTCTGCTCCTTTTAAGAGACTCCAGGCTGTCAAGGTTAATTGAACCCTCAGGGCCCTCAGAATGACTGTACTCATTGGGGCTCTGCAGGCTCCGGGCTCAGCTCCCTGATTCTTTTGCTCTAAATCTTGTCTCAAACGATCTTTTTCATAAATACAATTTCAACTTTAATCTCCACGATGATGATCTGCTGATCTAATTCTCTGCTTTAGACCTGCATCTATCAGCCCAGACTAAAATGGCTGTCTTTCTGGCATTTCATGATCAGCTTAAAACACCATATTCAAATAATAAGGAGTGGAGGAATAGAAAGCTAGAATTTTCTTTTTGTCTAGACAGCATGACCTGCACCCATGGATGACACATTCTCTAAAATTCCACATCCAAACTTTTTGAACTACCATGCTTTCTGCCATCAAATATTTTTTAAGACCTGGTCCTTGCAACAGCCTCAGAGGTATTTTGCAGAGCTATTGGCACCTCTGCCTCACTTCCACCAGTCTCTGGGTACACTCACGACCATTGTCTGGCTGCTTCTTCCCAGTACCTGTTTGGGGGCAGATCAGCAAAATCACTAATTCCAAGTTCAGGATTGAAGTAGGTTGCTTCTCCATCAGCCAGTCACAGAGGGATTTTTCCCTATTTGGAAGCCTGTGATCATGCAACTCATCAGTTTTACTAAAGCCAGGTGCTTTTATTCAGAGATTGGAATAAGTATCAAGGAAAAAAGATCATAAGAAACAAATAAGCTATGTTTGTATTTAGTTTTATCTAATTTTATGCTTCCTACAAAGAAAAATCAGCTAAATTTCCCTGCTAACACCTCTAAACCAGTTTTATTCTCCTAGCAAGTGCAGGTGCTTCACTGTGTTTAGAGGATGGACTTTCCCTTAGGAAAACTGACTTTAAGAAAATTTCAGCTTTCCTTCCTTCAGCTTTTCAAAATTTAACTTGTCAAGTTTTCTGTTGGAAATATAATTCTAGTGATATGAAAAAAATATCTATTTTGGCTTTCTTTTCTCATTCATAAAGAAATAAGTACTCCAGTACTGGACTATTTTGCAGATTAAAATTCCCCTAGTTGATGAATTATGTCCAATGGCTTCTTTTTTTCAGCTCTAAGGTATTAAATCTCCTGTCTAAGACAGGATGAATGCTGATGTCTTCAAAAAGGACGTATTTTCTCCAAAAATAGAATTTTGTACAAATAAAATCAAATAAATTCAACTTTAGAAAGAGTCATAGCCAGAAAATTATAGCTTGAAAGTAAACTGAAAATGTGAAAAATAGGAAGAATGATACAGTCATTAGGAGCCTTTCTATTGACATAAGTGAGCTCAAGTGGGAGTCTAAAGTAGCAATCACTCTAAAACTTAAATTAGCCACTCACTATTATTCCCATGAAATTAAAATATTAAGAGCAGCTTCTCAATTCAGAAATAGCCACGACAAGTGCTTTATCAAATTATATTAAAAATCATTGAAACCACCCCAGAGGAGAAACTTGCAGGTCCACTTTCCTTTCATTTACCTACCTACATTTTTCAACAGTCTACAGAAGATTTGCATTTATATGATATTTGAAACTCAGGTAATGGTATAATTGATGCATTGATAAAGTGATAAAAGTCATAGACTTCCCAGTTTGGTAACAAAGGTAAAGAAACACACACACACACACACACACCCCAACTAAAAAATCTATACAAGTCATGCTACATAACGAATGATGCCAGGCTGTACCCATCACATCCACGTGTTCCGTGTGGTGTATGATGATGTGGCTGATGAAACTTGACACAGTACAACATATTGGATCAAGAATAGAAATGTAAATGAAACCTTTCCAGACAAGTTATCACATAACCAAGTAGCATCTTTGTACCATTTTTATTACAAATGGGAAATGTACTACCACCAATTTGCTTTAATGCTTTTAATCATGATCTCATTATTAAAGCTGTATCATCCTTGCAGAAGTGGTTGAGTCCTTTAATCGTATAAGAATAATTTTCTGATTTCTCAGAATATCCATTGCCCTGGGTCCACTTTTCTCTCAGGTAATCCTTCCCTTCCAAGAGATTAAGATATGTTTTTAGAGGCTCCATCCATACAAAGTGTCCCAGTTTCAGTATTTCCTCAGTTTGTTCAAATGCACACATTCTTTTCATCTTTTTCTTACACCGAGAACCGTTCCAACTAGCGCTGACAGAAATGCGTTTTGCTCTGCTTCAACTTTTCCTGATGAAAGTAGTCCTTTCCTTTTCCCTGAGGAAGTAGTCACTGGAACTAAGTAGGATATTTATTTTAATGCAGGGTGCAGGAAGGTATCAGCATTTCTGTTTATAAAGCAGACTATTCCACTCTGCTCTGTGTCAGGATGGGAATGCTAAACTGCACCTCAATTACTAAACCTCAGTATGGAAGATTCATGCAGCCTTCTGCACCCAGAAAGGCTATAATAATTAACTTCTCCATAAAGCTGTAATTAATTATTGACAATTTAATGTCCCTACTTTTAACCTTAAATAACAGGCAGGAATTACTGGCTGTCATCTCTTCTTTGCACTGCCAGGTGCAGCACATGTGTTTTCAATCAGGTCACCCCATCTACATCAGCCACTTACACTATCCATTCATACCATAGCTGCATCTTTCCCTGCAGAATAGCGATAGATTCTTCATTTGGATAATTTATGTCTGAGTTTTATAACAGACACTCATCATTTAGTAAAATGAGCTACTGAACGGACCTTAGAAGTGGATCATCTCTAGCATTTTCCATAAAAACATATTTCTCTGCTACTTAGAAAAAACAGAGCCATGCTATCTGATATTAAATAGTAGCCACTAAATTGGATGCTCATCTACACCCTCTTCTAAGCTTCTCCTTTACAGCCACTTTGCGTTTTGAGCATGTCTATTAATTTATAAGGTGTCTGCTATTGTAGATAGCTGTTAAATAGTTAATAGGGATCTATTGCACTTTGTCCAGCAGCATAACTGCATTCTGCCTAATAAAATCCTCCTGCAGTAAGTAATGATTCTCTTCTTTCACACCTCTCTCACACTGAATTCACAGTTGTATAGTTATATATTTCACAGTGTACAGAAGAAAAAGGCTGTATAGCTTCTCACGTAAAGTGCCATTATGTCACAAGGCTTCAGAAACTCTCCAAACACAACAATAGTTCTACCTGAGTATATATTTGTAAATAGATGTTTAACTTACTAAAAAATTAAAAAATTGCAAAATCCAAGGTACTGTATTGGTTAAGTTAAAAAACCCAAAACCTTGCCTAAGCACAGGGTCTCTTACTACAGGTGTGCAGCCTAGTGCCCAAGGAAAACCTTAAACCGGTCCAGTTATAATTGGCACCTGGAATTTTCCTCAAAGACAAATATTTTCCTTGTGAGAAGCTGTTATAGGGGTTGCTAGTCATAGGGCAGTGGAGAGAAACTCAACGTGAAAAGGTCTCTCCTACTGCTACAACAGCCTTAGGAATTACTGAGAATAAACTTAATTACAAGAACACTAATTTTGCTGGACATCAGAGAAGAACCCAGGAGATCCAAAAGGCACAGGAGGACAAAGTCAGCTCTCAGCAATCTCACCTTACTCCTCAGCCATGTGATGTCCATTTCTGCCACCACAACGCCTATCGGTCTATGCTCCCCGATACCAAACCACCAAGAAATATTTTTTAAAGTTTTCTGAGAGAAGAAACACAGATTTATAATTGGGATGTAATGAGAGTTTGCATCAGTCAAAGCCTACTTTTTTCATAAACTAATTCTCATTTTATTGCTTTTAAAACTGGCACAGTGTATCATAAAATTCGAGCTACCTTCAAAAGAATGCAATTATCGCTTTAAGTACAACAGGCAAAATTTTTCAAAAGCACCTGCAATGACTGAGCATTTAAGAATTTTTCCTTGCCCCTTACATTAAGAAAAGTCAAAAGTTATATTTGACTGAAGAGGCTTTTCACAGTTTATCTTCATTAAAGAAAAATTAACAGAAATTACAACTTTCACATTCTAAATATGTATTAATGACCAAATTATTTTATTTGAGAAGTACTCACTCAGTGGCTATCGTGTCTACATCTAAGAGTAAAATTTTTAAGTTATAATACCTCTGTGTATCACTAGATGGCATGTGCCCAACTTGTTAGTGAACTTCTGGTTAGAATTTTGTGCAGAAAAGATATATGCAAAGACTATTCTGCAGCTAAGGACTACTAGGAGAATTAAGACAGAGCTTTGAAATCCTCTAATTATTAGCCTATTCAATATCACATTTAGGATAAATGGTTTCAAAACAGACATGAAAACAATGACGTCCAAAACAAGGAAGAGCTCTTACTATTTAAAGGCAGCTGGGAAAAAAATTTATAAGATGTCTCGAAGAGCTGCAATTTGCTTATAATTTCTGAGCCAGCTTTCTTGTCCTGATTGTGTATGTGTGTTTGAAGTATTTTAAGTGGTTGAAATACAGAATGATTCAAGGCTTCACAAACTAACATTCTGTTTTATCTTTATTTTGGGAAATACATTTGATCTGTTGAAAGCCTTGGTTAGATATAAAGGGTTATACTGACTTTTTTTTTTTTTTTTTATATTCTGGTTTTCATATGGAAGAAGTAGAGAAGTGAAGACTTTCATTTAGTCAGATCTGGGTCTGAAATAGATAAAAGCATTTGGGGCTGAATATATCCCCGTTATTAGAGATTTTCTATGCTCAGAATCTCTTGAGTTGCCCTAATGTTTTTGCTTACCAAACAAGCCTTTTTAATACAAGATATATTTTACAATTAATCTCTCGTTATAGATACAAACTCTTTCAAAAATAAGTGTTCAATTGCTTGTTTCCAGATATTTTTCTGTAAGTGTTTATAGCCAATTTAAATGATTGCCTATGTCAGCTGGTACAGAGAGGCAGCCTGACTCTCATGTTCAGAAAAACTACACATGACGTACAGCTACAGCTACACCCGCCCGCCCCCCCAGTGCAGTCTTTTAGCATTCATCGACTCACATCAGACTTCTCAAACAACAGCAAGCCCTAATGGTTTTCCACCAGACTTAAACTTTGCTATTCGTCATGGACTTTTTACATTAACCTTCATATAATGTGCATCAGTGCATGAATGTTTCCCATGTGGTGAGCTGACAGCTACACATGCCAAAGATCTCTCTTTCCGTGCAATCTAACGCCAGCAGAACTGCAGGACAGATTTTTTTTTTTCCCCCCTCACGCACAGCTTGAACCAGCTGCAGTGCAAGTACAGCAACCAAATAGCAGCAGACCGCACGTTTTGGTCACAGGGAGATTGCAGGTAGAAAGGTTCTCCCATCTTAAACGCTTACGTGTGACTGTTGTCCAGCACATTGCATGGCATGCCTCTGCTGAAGCAATGCGATGGTATAAATCTTTTGAGAAGCTGTTATAGATTCCTTGGAGGGCATGTTGCTGAGATTTCTTTATTGAAGTCACAAGTTTCCTTTTGCTTGCACATATTCCCTAACACTTCCTGAAGTTTGTCACCTTCAGGCTTTCAGTGAACTCTTATTAAAATGAATTTGGCATCTTGTGCCTTTGATTTAATTCCTTTTTTTTTTTTCTCATGGGCATCTAGAATTAAACAGTGTGACATGCAAAATAAGAAAGAAAAAAAAATAAGAACAGTTTCCTCTTTACAATCTACCCACTCCCCCCAAAAAAATCTAAAGTGTAACATCAGAGCAGCTTTTCAGTGTTCTCAGAACACTCCCCACCCTCTGAAATTTACAAAATTAGAGGCTGTTTCTAGGATAAAACTGTATTTTTTAAAGTAAACTTAACCTGTGTATAGCAAACAGACAATTTTCTTAGGGCTACAAACCTTAAATCTCCGAAATATAGATTAATGAGAGCATTTTAGAGCTGTTAGTAAAAACTTCCAAAAGGGAATTAAAAAAAAAAAAATGAACTGTGCCTGAAGTTCTCGCCTCTGATTGCACTTTCACTCGCAAAGAACAGAGCTTTATTAATACATATGAAGAAATTCATAGATTGTGAACTGCTCAGGTAAGGTTACACAGCATCTTGGATTAGAATTCCTCAGTGCTACTTTCAGGTACAAACAGCTGGTTCATCAATTATTTCCATATTCAGCTCAGCATAAAACCACTGTGGAGGCCCAGCCTAGCAAGGTTCCTGAACACATACACAGAGATTCACCCCCCCAGTACTCTTCCTCCTAGCAGGAAGTCCAACTCTTCTCATTCCCAGAAAACTCTGGGCCACTCCTTCCAAAAGGGAAACACCTACTTCAGTCTTGCCAGTTTCTTCTTTTTCAGTAATTTTTGCTCATTTTTGAATGAAGCTTTTTTCATTTATATGGGTCTCAAAGAGCAGGTCCTTCCAGCCTTTTGTACTTTCTTTCCTGATATGCAGTAGTTTCCTACTTTAATCCCTCACACTACTTGGGGGTCTAGGTTAGTTTCTGTTAGAAATAATGTTTTCCCTTTGAACAGAAGTTATAAAATTTCCACACTGCTGCATTTCTAAGATGAGCATATGTATACAAGGACATGAATTTATGTATTACATTTGCTATACATATACATGCATGCAGACCATACCAAGTTCCAGCTTTTTCACGTATATTTTCAGTTGCAGATTTGAAATGCACTTCAAATATATACATGAATGCATCCAAATGAAATATTTGCCTTTGGATACCATTCTTCAGAACAGAAGGGAATTGGCTTTATCTAATATTAATCCAAACATTTTAAAACTATGAATCCAAACATTTTAAAACTATGTAAAAGTATTAAATGAATGAAGTCAATTCTCCCCTACAGCAGGAAGTTACGTGATGTTGGATAGCGCAGTACAAGACTCATGTAGAATTAAAGTAGATGGAGGACTACTAGTCCACTACTATGGGGTGGGCAATAAGAGGGTTTGACAAACCACATGAAATGAATTCTAGCACAAGTCAAAATTCTCTCTTATTTTTGCTTCATTTCCTTCCATCAAAAATTACTTTTGGTACTGGTAGGTGAAACTGGCATTTTCCTGCCCACCTCCTATACCCCTCCTCACTTGCAGATTCATAATAAGGATCACAAAGAGGGAATGAATTATCCCATGGTCACAGCTATGTAAAGCCCAGTTCATTTTCTGCTCCATCAAGAAGGGTGTCTAATCAACATAATGCTGGCCTCACACCTAGCCTCCAAAGCTGAAGTGAAAGATTTTGAGTGATTCCACACTGAAGAAACACCCTCCGAACCTCTGCGCACATACTAAACCAAACCCCACTGATAACGCATGACTCCGAATAGAGCCCATGTCTAAGGAACTGAACCAGAATACAGCCTCTATCAATACAAAACTAAGATAAACATAGTTTTTAACCAGTTATTGTAATATAAGAGAGATTATACAGCATATAGGAGAGAAGTACTCTCCTATACATTATACACTGCATAATTCAGACTATATCCAGGCTATATTGTTCAGAGCCATACATAAGGCCCGTTCTGTTCTGATCATTGTGGAACCATTCCAGTAGTGTAGATTTTCTATTATTTTTAGTCTATCAAATTAGATAATTTGCTGATTTTAGAGATGAAACAGAAGGGTCATCAAGTATTTAATGCATAATGCATCTATAAACAGCCTCGACTGTACCATACTGTTACTCAACAACGTTAAATCTGTAGAAGAAAATCCTATATAATTTAATCTCCTTTCATCAAATATTTACTTTTACAAAAAAGTAGGTACTTTCAAGTGAAACAGCATGTCTGCACACACTCAACAGAAGCAATATCATGAAGTCAAGTAGAAATTTTATTATCAGGCAGTGGACCAACTCATGGGCAGTTTAGTGCAATTAATGCATGATGAAAGTCAGGCAATCATGGAGATCCAATATAAGGAAAATATTATACACATAGGGATCACAGAGTGTTAGACAGAGGTGCCTGCACACCTTATGAAGAGTTTTTGCATTTCTCATATTAAATGAAAGGGGGAAGATAGAGATCAAGCACAGAATGGTGGCCAAACATGCATTTTATCACATCTGATAGCTCTAGGACTTCATAACCTACTGCAGAGGGACTGCAGATCGCTATTTGGGGTATCAAACATTAGACAACACTCACTAATCCTCAGTTATAAAGGTTCATTGGCGCTTTCCACAGTCCCTTTGGAAGCCCTTGAAATCCAGCCCAGTCACTTAGCTATGTGTTACTGGAAAGGATTTTGGCGGTGCGCCACACATGGCTGTATACACTTTTCTGGTTTTTTTTTAAAAAAAAAAAAGTGCATTTCACAAGCAGGAGCATAGGAGCAAAATTCATATCCAAGCTTTTGTAAGGAGAGGAAAACTGATCTAGTCACACAAAATAGTTTGTGTGCGGTAGACAGAAAGAGAGAATGCAAAACCTAACCAGCTAATTAGACTTACGCTGTACTGCTTTTCTTCTGAGAAAATTCACCCCTAGGCAAATCATCCACTGTAGTCTCTTTCATTGTAAGAATCAGCTGGCAAGAGTGGACACCTAAATGTATTTCTGAATGTTTAGTAACAGGGAAAAAAAAGCATTTTGGATAGGCTGGGATTATTTTTAATTAGAGCCATATATAACAGATCACTGGGGATATAAACACTGACAAATCATCCTGTTTCTGGCTGGGACAGTTCTGCTTGATCAACGACCAGAATGGTAGGCCTGGACCCATCAGGAGATTTAGGACAGCAAATTCTCTTAATCTTTGTTTTGGCATCTACTGCCAGCTAAATATTTACAGTTTTGGAGGACTCCAGGGAATAGCAATGTAATCTTGTTACTCTCTCTCCGAAGTATTTGTACAGCCACAAAACATCCCTTAATTATCACACAACTGCCAGTCTGCTAATACCCCCAGCAGAGGTCAATGTTTTAATAGCAGTAGTACAGTAAACATCAATGGTAAAAATATACTAATATTAAACGCAATTAAACTAAGAGAGTTTTGAACTAATTCTTTGAGCAGGCTAGTTACACAGAAGAAATTAATGAAAAGTTAAAGGCCAAAACAAAAAGCTACAGAAGAGACTGGCCATTTTCATTAATAAGTAAAATAAATACTCTGAGAATGCCTTTCTTGAGTTTTATTGCTCTCAATACTTTAAAACAGGCTTCCCACTTACCCAACACACAAAAGCTCCAACAGCACTAAATGCTCAAAAAACATGTATTCATTTTGTGCAAACCTACAGAATGCCATATTTACATTGATGTTAGCGGGTGCACACAAAGAAAACTCAATTCTAGCAACCTCAGATGCAAAGTCTAAAGGCAAATCTCTCCTTGATGCCAGGAAACGTGATTCCAAGAGAGAAGACACATTTAATGCGAGCAATGGCTTTTAATTTCAGTAGTGCAGATGAATCAGTCGACATTAGTTTCTTTAAAAAATCATTATAGGTAAACCATCTGCATATACATCCTTTAAACTCCTGTCTCTGTTATTTTAATGAGTCAGAAGGACTAGCATTTCATACAAGGAACTGTTTTGCATAATTAGGCTCATTCATGGATGTCAAAATGTTCTTCTATGCTCATGCTATGTCATACATGTACTGTATAGCTCTATTTTAACTTGTACTACCCAAACAATTTAAAACCTGCTGGTATTATTTTCTGGATTTCACTGAGGGAATCTAGGTAATGAGGAGAAAACTATAAAAAAAAAGTATAGAGGAAACAGATATCAGGAGATGTATTCATGACCATTATGAATAGAGGTGCACATCAATTTGTTCCTGTGACTGAGCTATGAGTGAAATCCAATTTGCCCGGGTTTCATTGTGTAAATCAAGTGAAAAGAAAATAAATTTGTTCTACAATAAATCAATTTTTCCATACTAGAGGAAAATCAAATTCAGAGTCAAAATCAAGATTCAAAAAGCCTATACAGGACTAATGAAAACTAGGCAGACATAATCAAAATAAATCATTGACTTATTTTATTGTCACAGCTGTAGACATCTTTTAAAACTCATCCTCCTTTGCAGATCACAAAAAAGAAAGGTGCCATCCTTGCACGTTACCAGTAGCTTGTTCTTTCTTGAGTGTTTGCTATACCTTGCAAACCTAATGAATTAGGTTTATAAAGGTTAATTAGCTTTCTCCCACAATTCTACTTGAATACAAAACTATTGGTTCTCAAAGAAATAGGGAGATATCCCTCCAGTTATTACTGTAAAAGCAAGTCAGAAGAATACTCCAAGTATCTCTGCTCTTTTTCCTTGGCATGCAGACAGGCTAGAACACTGTAACCACTTATTGCAGAACTGCTCCAATGCCAGGGTTATGTCCAGACACAATCTATGGAAGACAGAAAAACTGATTTACAGAATGGACTCATCAGCTAGGCCCTGTGCTGCTTGGAAAAGCTACAAAAATCTTCAGATGCTACATTTTGTACAAGGTCAAAGAAATATAAATGCCCTAGACCAATATATTCAAAGTACATCATAAAAAAATAAATTAAGAACTACAGAATTATTCCTTATTTAAACCAAGTGACTATGAGTAGAAACGTAGTTCTTGCAACCCAATATAGACTGGTCACAGCGTAGCGCAAGAAGAATCCACTATAATCACGGAATAAACTTTTTTGAAGGAAAGCCACAACACAATAATATTACCAAGATTACAGTTCAAGTTAATAACTTCACTGGATAGCCTTAGCCACTCAAGAAATGTTGAATTAACACAATAATCTCTAATTTGGAGGATGGTATTTTCTGTCTTAATAGAACAGCATGGGAAGTCCAACTTTTTGTTGCTGTTACTTTCATGGGGTAATTTTCTTTTTCAATGCTGTAAATTTTCTTTTTCCATGACTGGGTATATTTTCTAGTGATGTCAATGATATGCAGAAGTGTGGAAAGAATAGAGCAAAAATTGCTTGATGTAGTGGACAAATTGCATGATTGATTTTTTTGCATCTCTAAATATAAACATAACCAAGCCAACATAACAAAGCCAGTCTTTTGAAAAAAGAATTCTTTAAAATGTTAATTTTGTTTTTCCAGCAGAGATGTTTCTTTGAAAGAGATGATGTCTCTTAAATGGGTATCTTTATCTCTCATACCATAGTAGGTTTCTATTCAATTGCGCAGATAATATTTTTAGTGCACTTATGCTTGCTGTATATACCTTCCACTTAAACACTAGGGTAAGCCGTATTCTCCCCAAGATATACGTGTATTACTTCAGCTGATGTGAACAGGACATGGTTTTTACCAAGGAAAGACCTTGCAGAAATGAAGGTTAAGAGATTAGAAATATGAATACCAAGCTAAAGAAAAATGGAAAATATACTTGGCAGATGTGAGACATTACTTAGAAATCATCTGCAAGATGAATGGCAGAAAGAAACATTTTTCCATGAATATATTTTCTTGAAGGGAAAGTTAAAAAAAAGGAAATAATGGTCCAGTTTCTTTGCTGGTTTCGTTCCACAAACTAAGTATACTGTTTCTATTTACAGAAATGGAGAATATTCATCTGAAACTACCGTTGCTGTGTTAGTTGCCCTTTTTAAGGAAATGCTAAGATGGAAAAGCAGCTGCCTCTCCTGTTTCTTAGTATTGCTTAATGCTCTATTTGTATTTCCAACCTCACACACCCTAAAATCAAGTGATAGCATCAAACAAGTCAGGGTAAATAATACAGAGTTCTATCATATATCAAAAGAGTTTTTACATTACAACATATAAACCGCAAGTAAGAATAATCAGTTACTTGGCATAACACACAAATAATCTGTAGAACTATCTTAAGCAAGACTGTAAAAGTAATGCAATGATTCAGATAACACATTACTGTTCAAACAAAAATATTAGGCATCTGTGTTTGCTAAATATGATTTCCTAATTTATGAGAAACAGTTTCTTTCTCAGAGGCTCATGTTATACACATTTCTATGTTGGTTTTGGTCTCTGATATGAAGTCACCCTCTTGCTTTGCACAGTGCTGCAATTTTTCTGCTACACTACTTTTAAATTACCATAATAAGATCTAAAATGATACGCACAATAGTTTTCAACCAGCTTATGAGTGAAAAATGCATGTTTTTACAAGTATAACCTCCATTCCAGATTTTCCTATATTTTACACCACCAAAATTTAAAGAAAAATTAATACAATATTTATATGCTTAAATTATAGACTCATTTATTTGGATATTGCATGAAATTCCTGCCAATTCTATCCTTTCATAGTCTTCTATGTTTGAATAGAAGCAATCAAAACATAAACATTACTAAATTTTCATTAAGGAAAATAAATAAATAAATCAAGAGGTGATTGGGGGCTTACCTAAGACTTTTGCTCTATGATCCTTCACTTTCAGTGCCATAATCCACAACAACAAAAATCAAGTAACAAATGCTAATTTTAGTGCATTATGTTATATGCCCTCATGACTTACAGAAATATGACAAGCAGCTGTGTTCCATGCTGCTTTCAGAGTTTCAGTATATAAAAGCTGTACTCACATCATCATTTTTATTTACTGGAATAAGTTTTACAGTTCACATTTATGAAATGAAATTCCATCCACTGCAATCACTGATTTGCATGGTATCACCGCTAATGTAGAATTTAGTTTTCATGGGAATGACCATAAATGAAAGTCTGAGGCTGCAAGGTTTACTTCTGAAAAAGCACAGAAAAAAAAAATCTCAAGACACTGAAGTATAGATTGCAAAATATAATGCTAAATATACAGCCTAGCATGATAGCAAAGTTAGTAATAGCCACATTGCTTAGTAGAGAAGGCCTTTTTAAATCATGCATTTCAGGTTCCAGTATTTAATATAATTTCCGACCCCGAAACGCTCAAGCTCACTAAATCTGTAAGAGGACTTCAATGGCAATGTGGTTTATGTTTTTTTGAAAGAGAAGAATCACTCTCTAGTTGACCGCCCTGTCTTACGCAGGCTTGGCAATAAGTATTTATGCAAGTACTTTCCATCAATAGGGCAGAGTACAATCAAACACCAAAACGTATCTATTGTGAGCCGAGATTCAGTTTTGCCTCGGCCATGAATGTTTGGGTTTGGTTTTTTTTTCCTCTCAGGTCACGGGAATATAGGCATATCAGTACTGGAGGTATATCGAACAATATAAGTATCCTTCTGCAAGACCCTGAACTAAAGGCTCAGATATTAAGTTCATATTAAATTAATTCTAATCTTTACATAATTTCTCACAAATAGTCTCTTTTGTTTTCATACTTCTATTTACAGTGGGGTGCAATCAAAAACTGTGGTGTATAACTTTATATTCGGTCTTCATCAGGGAAATGTATATGAAATCGCAGGCTCTAAGATTAGCTCACATGCAGATTTCAGCTCCCTTCCATCTTTCCTGGCCATTTATTATCTTGTAAGAATGCTGATTGGGATTTGCTTGTTACTTCAGTGTGATGATAGATCTGTTTTTCTAATTCTCTATTGACAGTCTATTGACAAGACACTCTGCTACAGTACCCATGATCATATAGTAAACTATAATATAATGTGTAATTAGATTCACTGTACTTAGAACCAATAGTAATTTAGTCATGGATTTGAGTTTTAATTGCTTTCTTTGAGTAATTTTCATCATATTGACAATTTGAGCTGTCTTAGTCTACTCATGTTGTTCTGTAATATAATTTTATTCTTTATTGACATAAATACCCTATAACCGATTTAGCTAGCCATTAGGTATATTTAAGCCTTATTCAAATTTAATTATCTAAGAAATATGCAAAATCTTGGATCAGTAACTAAACAACAAACACAGCAGACAAAATATCTTGATGTGGTGACATTTTGTGTAATTTTTACATTTTTAAAGCCATAAGCTATATTTATTGTCCTATGAACTATGGCAGCACGAATTTCCATGATGGATAAACAGGGAAAATACCACCCTACTTGACTAAAGCTCATTCTAAGGCTTGCAGCCCTTTAGTATAGGATAAAGATATGAGTTCTTGGCTCACCATGAAAACATGAATACAGAAAGTACAAGAAAGGCCACACTCTTCCTTGGTCACCTGTTATTGCCATGGATGGAGACAGGATACTGGGGACTAGACAAACCTTTGGGTTTGCCCAATACAGTTCTGTTACTGTGCTCAGAAGTGCCTTTTAATGAATAGCAAATACCTTCATTGTTTATAGAAGGAATCTGAGGAGGGAAAAAAAAGGGGTGGGGAGAACAAATTCTGGAGACAGCCTGAAATTATCAGAGAGATCGTCTCCTTCAGGGTGGCTTCAGAGCTAGCTCTTGTCTCTATGAAATTCTCAGTCCCTGCTGACTGTAGAAAGAGGCAGATTTCCTAAATGTAACCTTCGTGAGCACTATTATGTTTCACTCTCTGGAGGACATGAGTCAAGATTTTTATTGCTGATGCTTGAGATGACCTAAGGTGGCTCTAAGGCCACAAGTTACATCTGCTGGTAATCCAGACTTTACTGGGCATAGACTTTACAAACAAAGCAAACTCAGCGTGAAGTGAATGGACAAAACACATGGGGAGACACACAGAAGAAAACTATTAGTTAGAAAGGTTATAGAGCCCTTACTTGTGGATTAGAAAGAAGAAAAAAACCCCCAAACCTGAAGTTAAAGTAGTTGATTACCTCTAACAACGAGGTAGCTAATCTGAAAAGCAGACTGTGTACAAACCTCCTCAAAACTAGAGGGCTTCCAGATCCAGGTTTTGTTTGGGATATAGCTCTAGGCATGATGAATCGATAATTCAACTTCCAAACCAAGGAATCCATAAGATTCACTGTTGCTCCACAAACAAAACGGTGGCTACCCAGTCAACTGAACCTGGAAATGCAAAGCATGATGGAAAAATAAGAAAGTACAACACTGTCCTCTGTGCTCAGAAGGCATGGGGGGTGGCACGAAGTGGCTGGAGAGGTGCTATCAGTCTGAGCAGAAACAGCTGGGGTTGTTCTGGTTTGTTCTTATTTGAAAGGATCAAAGCACCACAGTAAAGCTGGAAGGACTTGTAAAAGATTATCCAGCTTGACTAGGCAGCATCCCTGACATCCAAAGCATTCTGCCAAGTGCCTAACTTGTTCATAAAGACCTTGGCTGTCAAAGCCAGAAAATACACCAGTGAATGAAGCAGGGCTATTCTGTCCCTCTGTTCTTAGCTCTACACCATTTTGACAGGTCTTTGGGATATCCCACCATCCCTTTTTAAATCTCATCACTCACTTGTATGCTTTTAGCCATTCAGATTATGCTCATTTGCAACGCAGGGGAATCTGGTTTCTATAGTTTGACCCTTTTGGCTCTTATGTCAACTTGAGATTCCAGAGATCACCATTACTATGTCTTGCTGGTGTTACTTTGCTACAGGTCACGTTAGTTGCATCTCCATTGCTTTCTGTTTCCTATGAGGCCTGCCAAGTTACTGCATTTTAATACGTTCTTCAAACATATTCCTAGAGGGCACAAAGAGATGTATCGGGTAGGAATCTCTGCACTTTATTCCATGGACTCGGTAAGCATCAGATTTGTACACAGTTACCATCAGAGGAGAAATAAGATGTAAAAGAACGTGTTACTTTTACAATCTGACTGCCTGAGAAAACCTATGGTTTACATATGGTTAACCAAATCTGTTTCTGAAGTTTTTCTGCTTTATTTTCTGGGATGGTGTTCAAGAGCAGCTGTTCTTTGCTTTCTATAGGTGGTGACAGTACACGGAATGAAGTGTCCGGAATTCCTAGCTCAAATTCAGCACCTGAATATAATGAGATTGGAAAACAAGACTGAAGTGTTAAGACAAATGTGTTGTGCTAGTTTTATTAATAAAGAAAAGTATTTTTTCTGTATGTGTGTGAGAAAGCAATTGAGGGAGCGAGCAGGCAGAAGTAGGCAATACTTCTGCAAATAATGGAGGTTCAAGTATCATTAAATTTTCTAAAAGATATTTTCTCAGAAAAATCCAGAGTAGGCTGTTGGAAGTCTCTTTCTTCTAGCCTCAAATACTCATAAATTGTCTATGTATATTTCTAAATGTTTATGAATTAAATTTTACCAAATTCTAGTCCTCTATACTTCATACATATAGAAAAAAATCTGCTTAGAGAACCAATTTACAAGACTTTAATTAAATTTACAGAGCACATGGGATATTTTAAAATATTCAGATTTTATTTTTTTTAAAGACATCTCTGGCTAGTGGCTGAGGTTATTAAACGAACAACTGCGATCATTACAATTTATGCAGAATAAAGTACGGCTCTCTACGGCTTCATTTATGTTCTTAAAAAACAAAGTAATGGGAGTTTTATAATCTAAATAGATCTCTATTTTTATGGCTTCAGTTTTTAACATATTTCTATTTAAGGGAAAATAACATTTTTCTTTGAAAGAAAACTGTTTGTGTTATGATTTCTGAGACAACGTGCTGTATGGAGATAAGGAATACCTCTTATCTAATTAGGTTCTACCTGTCAAAAGGCAGTTGTTTAAACTATGGTATCTAAACACTAACCACATCAGAATAGCTACTGCAGTGTAATTTGGGCACCAAATTCCAGCTGCAATACAACTATCTACAGTGCCAGAACTTGATTTGAAAGTAGGCTTCCGTTACTGTGCAGAGTATCTTTCACTATTTCCTATCATTCACCGCATTAGATTCATACTGACCAACTGAACAGGAGAATAAAAACCTGTAAGACAGAACCTAAAAATATACAAGACAATTATTGCTTTACTTATCCACTTTTTCTCAACTCTTTCCATCTTTCTAACTCTATTAACAAGTTCTTTTACTGCTGTCAGCATAACATTAATATATACGTATTAATCCCCTCCACAAGTACATTTGCTAGACATCCAAAGAGATATAAGCACATAACGGTATTACTACATGTGATGCACGCAATAAGCAAACAAGTACTAAACCTACTGAAGCTGAAAGCATGGACAAAAAACCCCCCACCAACGTGAGTGTTCCAAATATAGTCTCTTTTCTCCTTAAAATGCATCAAAATGCAACTTTCCTTCTCTTTTAACCAGCTCCAACACATCCCCTGTCAGCGTACACTTCTTGCCACAAAGCATTCTGCTCATTTTTCCAGCCATGTGACAAAGTCTTTGCAGCATTATCTAATCAAGATAAACAAACACCTGCCATGAGTTAGCACCCATCTGATAACAAACTTGCAATGATAAGGCTACAATCAATTCTCATCAAATCTTGCTCCAAGGTGATTGCCAGAT
The DNA here is from genome assembly GCF_000687185.1 of Egretta garzetta. Classification (NCBI taxonomy): domain Eukaryota; kingdom Metazoa; phylum Chordata; class Aves; order Pelecaniformes; family Ardeidae; genus Egretta; species Egretta garzetta. Next base: position 5,174,022 of record NW_009258414.1, on the reverse strand, counting down.
GCTGTGACATGTCATCACAGAGTGCAATCATCCTGACTTTGAAAACTTGGTTTAAACTGCTGGTCACCAACCATTGTGTTCTGATGTTATTAAACACTCTGATTTTGATTTTGGGTTTTTTTTTTTTTTCTGTTATCCTCTATTCAAAGTTAAATTACTTTCTTTCTCAGTTAGGTACAGTTTTCTATACATGACAGAAATACTCTCTACAATAATTTTCTGAGTAATGTTCTATAAGCAGAATTTCTGTAGAGAAAAGAATAAATCCCCGATTTTTTCAGCTGGATGCTATTACCACAATACTTGGAGTTTTTGCAGTTCTCTGTGCTTTCACAGAGGGTCTTTTACGGGTTGCCTTATGATCAAGCAAAGTCAAGCAAACTAATTTGCCATTGCGGTTCCCTCCTGGTATCCCACTTGTTTCTCTCACACGTGTGGGAGAATCTCTGTGACTGAATGGGTACTGCAGAGCCCCCTTCACGAAAAGCCGCCGCAATACCCTTCTCAGGAATAAGTAAACAAATGAACCCGTGACAATGCCACTGTGACATTCCTGTTGAGATGCTTCTCTTACAGATCATTTACCGTGTAGGACACTAAACATTAAACAGACATCTTCAAGGAGAAATACAGGCTTGAAAGATGATTGAACTGCAGTCAGATGATTTGGAATTATTTAATACAGAGTTGGAGGAGAAAAGACAGCTGTTCATACTAGAAACTAGGGTGACATACTTGTTTCATTACAACACTTCCCCAATACTTATGACAAATATCCCGCCATCACAAAGGTCCAGAAATTAAATAAAATTTGCATATGATCTATACCTAAACTGAAAAGCACAATATGTATTGAAACTCCCATATACATATAATTTTCTTCTTCGCTAAAGGATAACAAAACTGTTACTATGCAATTTAGATATAATCTGTATTTCAGCAGCAGAGGTTTGATTAAGAAATATTACTGAAACTAAAGCACTTTGTTCCAGCTTCTGGTCTCAAATATAATACAACATACAGGCATAATTTTATCTCTGTGAAGGAGGGAGCTTCCTTAGAACAAGATACTCCAACTGGTAATTGTGGGGCAAGCCTGGGATCCCTTTAGGTAGGGCAGCGACTCTGAACATAAAGAGAAACCTGAATTTTCTGACCAGGTTGGCCATTCAGATTCTGCTCAAGGAGAGGAGCTCTAAAGACCAAGTAGCTTCATTTAGCAACACAGCATTCGTTCTGACTAGAGGCATGCTAACCTCATCAGCATGCAAGTTTAACTATTTTACTTAGATCACCCTTTAAAATCAAAACCATCTTCTATTAACAAAACACCATTGGTATTTAATCATGAACCTACAGTAGTAAAGGAAGAAAGAGCTCACTTTTTGAGGGGAAAACATCAATGGCTACTAAGAAAGAATCATGTATGCAATCATACCTGTGTAACTAAGTAACTTCAGAACATAATATAGGTTCCTCTCATCAATAAATACAGTTATTAATGGTGTAAAGCAGACATGGACATCAAGTGCTGGTCTCGTGTTCCTCTACTGCCTTATGCCACCAAACCAAAAACAGTTTCAAGACTTCTTACCTACAGTACCTAATCACAAGTGGTGACTGAGCTTTTATTCTTAAAAGGAAACACATGTTTTACCACTTGACCTGAGGGAAATTATGAAACAGAAGGAGAATATACATGACTGACAATTTAAGATTATGTTACGAAGGCTCTTTAAAAGACAGTGTGGAAGATGAAATGTGCATATTATTCAGGACTTTAAACACTTAAAAGTAAGAAAAAAAAGAGGACACCTAGAGCAGACAGGAAAGACAGTTAAGCCTAATGAAACCCATTAATCACAGGTAACCTGCTCCTATGGAGGTCAGCGTTAGCTTTGCATCAATTTCTGTAGCAATCCATGGGACTAGGATACCTTCACAATTTTGCAGTTCAGGATCTTTCTGCAAAAATTTCCCTTACTGTGTGAATTAAACGATTCTGAATCACTCACTCGATTATTCCTTATATACTATACTGATGAATAGACAGGAATCTGCCAGTTTACTTGACTTGTTAAGAAGATAATGACACCTAATGAAAGCCACCTAAGTGGCTTTCACATTCTGACTACAGCCCTAGTCTATTGACAGAACCTTAAGACACGCTAAATAAGCACACAGTGTTTTACAATCCCACATTTTAATACATTATTTTCTGAAAAAAGCAGGATAACATAAACTGGGATATCTCAGAAAAAAAGAAAAAAAACCTGATAAAAATGGTAAGTTCCCATTCATGATAACTCACAAAAATCTCTGGTTTATGAGCAATTTCCCTTGTGTTCTCAAATACATGGACCAGATTTGTCAATAGGTCTGAAATCAAGACAGAATTCTAAGTTTCATGACTCAGCTTCTGAAAACATTCAGTCACTGAAAATATTCATTCTAAAAAAGACCCAGTGGTTGACTAAACAGCAAATAAAAGACCTGGACCAGAATACTCACTTTGTTTCTCAACACCAGAGAATAATAGCAAGCCAAAAGCAATGAACTCTATTCTCTTTGCAATACATGTATCCTTTTCCCATTTGCATTAATGGAAATGATACAGTCACATCCAGGGAAAATTTGCAATCCCGTGCAGCTAATCAGAAAGACAACATCATTATTTAAACTGTAGCATCAAGATTATCCTGCCTCCAAAATGACAACGAAAAGTTACTAACTCCTTAGCCCTTATTATGTACTAAAAAATGAAAATCTCTGTGTATGTGATTATCAGTTAAGATCAGAATGACTTTATTGATAAGAATCTGGCTTTCTGACTTTGCTGCTTCACAGGCCTCATAATCTGAATGTTTCAGCAGTCTTTAGGAGAGGACAGAGTCAGCAGGTCTCCAGCCTCATCCAATATACATTCTGGCAGGCTAAAATCAATACTCTAAGATTTGTCTGCCAGCTTCTTTATCCTCATTCCCATTTGCTGCTGACTCTGGCCTCTCCCTGAAGTCTACTGCACCTGTTACTGTCTGAAAAATTTGTACTCCTCCAGTTTACAAATTACTTAAACCACTCCAGTAAAATGAAAGGAAGTTCTCCTTTCTGGCCATCCTAGAACCAAGGCCTCATATGCAAGCAGCATCTTGGCAAAAGCGCTTGGAGTGGTTTTACAGCTACATCTGCTCCATCTGTTCTTACTACGCTGACAGTACCCTCAGCCAAAAAGACGGCAGTTCAGTGTCCAACTCTCCAGTGTAACTGCGATGGGTCTGACCAAGCTTGTAGTAAGTAAATTCTGGAAGTTTTACATTACAATTTTGCTATAATAATTTCTTATATTTCCCCCTCCCCCAAGAAAATATACACATATATACATACTTATATGTATGTATAGCTAGATAGAAGTGTGTCTTTATACCTCTTTCAGGCCTAGATTTATAAGAAGCCTAGAAATGACCTGACAGTAAGTTTACCGATGCTATGATGCAGGGCATCTCTAAAGATCGTAACATCTTGTTTCACAATAAAAAAAAAACTCAAGCAGCACAGATTTGCTTAGGACTTTTTACTAGTTTGGATCATTTGTTACTAACAGTAACTGAAAGGTGCTTTATAGGCACCAGCCAATACAAAAGGTGGCCTATGTTGTCTCATATGAAGCTAAAGAATTGTTTCCTGAATCTTTTCCACGCATATAGGAAATTCTACATTGTCTTTAAGGGATTTATCTATTCATTCTCCACTTCTCCCATAGAGTAAAGGGAAGAACTAAATGAGCAGTCCTTGTTCTCCTAGGATTTTGGGGTCTATAGCTATGTCTAACCACAACCCTAAGTTAACCATTATGTGAAACTTCTTACTGTGCACCAAAACAAAGGTCAGACATAAACCTGGTCTTAAATCACCCTTTTCTAAAACATTATTTTTCAAGATGCTCCCTACAGTTTCCACTTTCTTTGACCTTAACAGTACTGCCTTTTCCTCTGAGTAAATTCTACTCATTTCCATTGGCACTGTTGATCTGGTCTGAAATAATCCTAATTGTTTCATTGCATGCGACCCCCAGCTCTAGAAGAATTAGGCATATGGAAACAAAGACTCTGTAAGGCATTCGAAGTTGCAACTATTTTTACCTCTGGAGAGGCTTCAAAACAGAAATATTACAAACTGATGGCATTTCAGTATGTTCATGGCTGTGCTCAATTCTAACAAGATTTAGCAAATGCTCTTTCAGTTAGGAAACTCAGCCGAAAGACTCTGTAACGGTCTTTCAGATAGTTGAATAATTCCGTAATTCCTCTGCGTAATTCAGGTAACAAACAAAAAGGTTGCAGCAGCATGAAACCTTAAAGCTTGTAATCATGGCATATACGAATAACAGTATTATATTAGACATCTAGTATTTCTGTCACTAGATTTCCTAGGCATAAACTGACGATAAATTATATTTTTATTATTATTTTGGGGTGGTGTTGCAGTTTGTCTTTTCCAAAACCAAATTAGGCTTATGCATCATACACCACTCAAAATTGTTTTATCTAGCCTGGAGTTAGTCTGATTTGTTCTCCATCTAGGGTGAGTATTTTTCTCCTAATATTTCTCCTGGGAATCTTTAAGCAAGAAAGACATCATTTCTGTTACGATTGCCTCACTATACTACTAACCCCAAATATTGTCGGTTCTTGCTACACATTCTGAAAAAATGAAAAATAGTAACAATAAAACCCTATTACCACTGAAAAAATATAGGGTTTTTTTTCCAACTAATGTATCAGTTCCGACGTTTTTTTTATTTATAAACAAGTTCAAATCATTTATATCAAAACGGAGACAAATTAAATTAAGATCTGAAAAAAAGCTGAGTGTGTTTAGTTATTAAAAAAACTCCCAAACATCAAGTATTTCTGTCAGGGACTCCTTTATGAATTATAACTCCTTCAGGGTCTGTTTGGAAGATTTTAGAAAACACATCTGACAATGAAGAGTAGTTTGCTTTGGATTAGCAATTCATTGGTTTGGGCTTGTTTCTGTATGTTTTTTTTAAAGCAGAAATCCTCCATCTGTCTGTTGCTTACTCAGGTAGGAGAATGTGTTTGTGCACCTTTCCTCCTATTTCATGCATTTGATAAGGTTTCAGCTTTACTGCTTAGCATTACCATGACATAGAAGGTAGAAACCAAAAATCCAAAGAGGTGGTTTGCTGGGAGGGAAGAGGCAAGCTGGGAACAAACAAGTTATTTTAGAGTTTTTCAGAAGCACTTCTAGGAAACATTTTGACTCTTTTTCATAAAGAAGCTTCTCTAGGAGGCATCCTGGAGAACAGAGTCATGATAACTATCCTTTCCATATCAACTCCATAAATTCCAGCCCCCGGAATGAATAAAAATACAAATGATCTCAGACACTCAAACAGACAGATCACCTGGGGTTGTTTCCCTCTGCAGTGTTATTTGGCAGGCAGCTGGGCAGTTCTCTTCCCCGCAGCTTGCTACATCTGCAGGTCTTCTGCCCTTTTTCTCTTTTGGCTGCCAGGTCAGCTCTCTCCTCTCCCAGCTGACAGGCTGATTCTCCCTCTCCGCTCCTCCTGCCAAGCTCGCTCTGCCTGGCGCGGAGCTGGCGGATCATTTCTGTCCTGTGCCCCACTTACAGGGTCTCCTTGCCTCTCATCTGTGGTCTTTGTTCTCCTTTCTGTCTGCATGTTTTCAGTCCCCGGTGTTTTAGTAAGTGAACTGGCAGACTGTAAAGCGATTATGCTAATGCACGAGGCAGGGACACACGCTTCCCCTCATTTTGCACATAGTGACCCCATGCCTCAGCTCCTTGGGTGATGCACCCAAGGTTACCAAATGAGGAGGCAGCAAGGAATCGAACTAAGCTTCCTCCGCTCCTGGATAGCAAATTTGATTGTTTGGAACATCCTAGGCATCCTTATAGAGTCCTAGGAACCTCTGTAGCACTGTCACTTTTACCATCTATATTAACTCTGCCACCCACTGTTGGATTAGGTCTTATCCTAAAATTTTCACATCAGTAGCAGCAGAGACTGCATTTCTAAGAGCACCGCATAGCCTACAAATCCATCAGCTGCATGAAGGGGAAGGGAGATTTATGAGGAGTGGAGCAGTGGGTTTTGATCAGAAACTTGTAGTGAAAAATGCAGATGCAGTGATTAAAAGAGTTTGCTAAAACATTCCTGTAAGAACAAACAGGGAAAATAATTCTGAAAAGGTTAAAACATTTCATCTTGACATAAAAAGAAGTGCTTTGTTTTTTTAAAATTCAAAACATGTTATAATTTTTATTATTTCCAAACACAATGTTGTATTCATAGAATCATAGAATGTTTTGGGTTGGAAGGGACCCCTAGAGGTCATCTAGTCCAACCCCCCTGCAGGAGCAGGGACACCTTTAACCAGATCAGGTTGCTCACAGCCCCGTCCAACCTGGCCTGGAATGCTTCCAGGGATGGGGCCTCCACTACCTCTCTGGGCAACCCGTTCCAGTGTTTCACTACCCTCATTGTAAAGAATTTCTTCCTTATATCTAGTCTAAACCTACCCTGGTTTAGTTTAAAACCATTACCCCTTGTCCTGTCACAGCTGGCCCTACTAAAAAGATTTTCCCCCTCTTTCCTATAGGCCCCCTTTAGGTATTGAAAGGCCGCAATCAGGTCTCCCCGCAGCCTTCTCTTCTCCAGGCTGAACAAGCCCAACTCCCTCAGCCTGTCCTCATAGGAGAGGTTCCCCAATCATCTTCCCAATTCTGTAGAATGCAAGAGATTTCAAATGGTTTGATGCTTATGTAAACTTTTTTTTTAAAACCAGGAACTGACAGCAATTGCTGTTTTTTAAAAAATTGCACTGAATTGATTTCAATAGCTGTCCAAGCCCTTCAATTTTTTTATAGGCCAATGAAAATCCTCTGCTAGAAAAAGACAGGCCAAATACTTTCTAGTGCGCTTTAAACTCCAGTCACATACTCTATTGGGCCTCAGTTGAAGTAAAAGAAAAGGGCTAAGAGATTTCACGGTTCCCCAGCACGTATTCACAGTTTGTTTTCCTTGGATACGATATAGCTAATGCCTCAAAAGGGATGTGACTGTAGCATTTTAATTTTTTTTTTGCCATGTTACTAAGAGCACCCTGGATCGCTGAAACAAAATGCATGTGTGGAATGACCATGGGCCAAATAATTTCACAGACTGGGAATGATTTTTGGTAACACTTGCTATGGCCAGACATTATTAATTCTTCTGATGTTCATTGTAATGATGCAATAATGAAGAACTAATGTGTTATTAATGAGGTGGTAATGCCGTATATACTTCACAGAAATTCCATTATAATTGGTCAATCAATGTACCATTGTTTTAAATTGTTAATTTGTTTTTAAGAGAAAATGTAACATAAGTTAACAAATGTAGTTTTAAGTAAGGCTGAGGCCAGCTATTTTCCAATGACCTTCTAGGCTCTTTTGAAAAGCTTTGCCAACTTATTCAATTACAAAGCGAGAAGGCAGAGTGGTTTCAAAACAATTATAAAAGCTGCCAATAAACTTCATTCAACTCTTCTTACTTAAGAACAAGGTCAGCAATGAGAGAAAAGGAGTGCCTTTAAAGCCCAGTATGCCAATTTTTAATTTAATGGGTGTAGCTCTAAATCATAAAAACAAGCTTTGGATTAATGTGGGCACCTTAAGACCTCCCCAAAAGGCTCGATTTTTGAAGCAGTTGTGCTTTTTTACTGAAATGCAGATCTTCTAAAGAAGTCTAAAATCAGGCACTCATATTTAGTGGCATTTCAATATCTGTATTTTTTTTATTATTATTACTACTGTAGGATTGTCCTGTTCATTTTAACTAACCACTAAACTCTTCACATTAGGAAACCAGAAAATTAGAATGTAAGGAATCACAGGCTGAATATTAAGAAAATTCATGGCATTTTCTCTCCTTCGAGCACCTAAGCTTAGAAGAATGTGTTGAAAAAACCCTCTGGCTTAGAAAATTTATTTAATATGGGGCAGGGGGAGTCTTCCAAGTTAAGGATGTAATTTCCCATATACTAGCTTTGATATCAAAGTTAATATTTCTGCAGTCACTCATACTGCAAACACCCTCAGTACCTACCCGCTACACTACTGTCCAGATGTGAAAAGTTCATTTGCTGTACTATGTTTAAATTTGGTTGAACTTACTCAGTGTATATTTTATGACCAGAGGCACTTTTAGACTGCCATCTTGTTAAGTCTACATTGAGATTGCCTGAATCTTGCCACTCAAGATGTAGTGCAACAATGTCCATTGCAGGCATCAAACTCATTAAACGTGTGAGTTTACGTCTAGCACAATATCTGTTATCCAGTGTCCTGGTATATTTGTGCTGCGAACTCCTAGCTACACTGACTCACTTCTTGTACTTCTTCATGCCCTGGTTTTGAACTGTGGCCAAGAGATGCAGTTACAGCTTCTCTGCTGTCCTTTCCTCTTGCCTTTAGCCAGGGGACAGAGTCATTCAGAGCACTAAGGCTGACCTCAGATGCTATACAGCCATTCTATCATTTCAGTGGAATTATATTGGTTTGGGCAAATTTTTCAAAAATTTAAGTCAATGAGTCCAGACACGCTAACACAGCTAGACATACTTTAAAACAAATCTGTTTCCATGAAAACATAATATACTGTGTCCATTTCAAGCAGACAATGAAAATATGTCTCCAAAGTGGGTGTGCAGAGATTTTGCCTTCCATTTCATTCTCCTTCTGAATTACTTAGATGCTTTCAAAACGTTACTCTCAGCTTATGATAATTCTCTGGGACTCCTCCATAGCAAATGTCAACATGCCAAACCTACCTCCCTTAATGCCAAACAGCCACACTGGGTATAGTAGTGTCATTCTCAATAGAGACTTTAGTTCAATGTTTGCGAAGTGTCACATGAAAACTAATCTTGTATAACATTCATACAGCTATTTTGAGCTTTAAAATACTCAGAAGCCAATTAAACTGTTCCTAAACTGTTTGCAAGTTGGGCTTTGGTATTCTTTCCAGGAAAGCAAGAGGAAGGATTCAGTGTTTAATTTCTCAAATTTTTAATATCTGAATGTAGGTATTTTAGTTTTGTTTCATCTCCACTTAAGTAATGAATTTTAAAAAGAATAGGTTTAAACTGTTTGAACACTTCAGAGGGAGTTCTTTCTACTAACTTTAATGAGAGTTATAAGATTTTTTTTTTATAATGTAGCTATCTGAAGTGTCTCTCAAAAGAAGATGACAGTCTTTTAAGTTTGATTTTCTAACACATCATACAAGCACTCTACATGATATTACGCTGCTTAAGAAACCAACTTTTAGTCTTTCTCATAAAGCAGTTATCTTACATGTAAGATTTTACCACTATACTAAAATCCTTCCTTATTACCCTCTATTAAGGCTGGCAAATAACACTTTGAAATTTGGTGTTCAAAAAACACAGACAGATCTTTCACTGGATGTAATGGGTGGTATAAATTTAAGTTCTGAACCTTATAAAAAATTCCATTTACACACTTCTGTTAACCAATTCAGTATGTAAAGTCACTCTAGAAAAAAAAAAAAAAGTTAGACTTTTTACCCTCACACCTTCAGTGCAAAATGAGCCAATTTACTTGTTTCCTATATTCCTGAGAAACATTTGCATATTATATAGGTAGAAAAATGTTTCTAATGAAATCACTGAGCATGGCAAAACTTCCTCTAGTGATGATTTATTATTCTGATATTCATCTGCAGGAAAAAAACAATGTATATAAAACATAAAATATGCAGTCCCTTTAAAATGGCTTCACTTAAAAATGGTGCAAGTAAAAAATAATTTTGTCTGAGAACATGCAAGCACTGATTTCAGTCTTCAGGCAATATACTTCTCTATGTATTTGTCACAACTCAATTTACAACCACTGCTAACGCAGTATCAGCACAGCATCTTGAGTCAGCTGGCAGTACATACTAAATAACTAACGGGAGAACCCCCAATCTGACTTACACCACCACTGCAGGGCATCACTTGGCAGGAAGATTTGGTTCCTAGCGAGTGGATAAGCATGCAGGTGGACTAAGGATGATGCTAATAGCAAAGGGACATGAAAATTGTCCCTCACCCCACTCCCAATCAGAGCTGTAGAGAGGGATTTGTTCCAGCTTTCCTTAGGAAATTAAAATTCTCATGTTCTTGGAATAAATACATTTGCTTTCTCTGCTGAGCAATATTCTTGTCTTACCTACACCAACAAAACCCCCAAGAAATAAAGAGTCAAAGAAGCAGATGAGGAGGATCTCAATCTATTCTTAAAATAATCACATTGTGCAGGGTATTATATCTCATGTCATGCACATCCCCAATCTACAAAATCCATTGTACACCACACTAAGCACTTTCTGTCAGAAAGTTGCTGTTTCCATAATCCAAAGTGTGTTCACTTTTGCGAATCAAATCATAATGCTATTATAAAGGCTCTCCAGTCTTTAATTTCCTTTGTGTTTTAATGGTCGCATAACTTCATAAGGGCCTGAATTCTGCTCTTATCTCATAAGATGGAGAAGCAGCCACAGTGCTATTACAATACTGTATTATTTTGTTTCTCTCACTAAGCAAAAATTCTTTGAAACCAACGGAATAAATTCTAAACAGACTTTGCATCATAAAAATAATACATAATGAACTCTT
>NW_009258414.1:5082904-5163267 GCF_000687185.1 Egretta garzetta | reverse complement strand
TTTCCATTTCTTTCTAACACTACAGAGGGTTTAGACATGTTCTCTAATGTTAAACAATTCTATCTCATTATATTCTGACTGAGTTTAGCTATTTGGTCCCAGCCATTTTTGCTGTAGGTTTTGCCAGAAGATGGGAACACAGAAAAAGATTTTCTGTTCCCCTCCTTTACACCAATACTGCGAGCAGAAAGAGATATCTGAGCCGAAAAGAGGCGAAGAAGAACCTGCCACCCTGCCCGGGTTGGACCCCGTGGACAGCGCAGTACCCCAGCCCTGAGAAGCTGCCCCACTATTTCAAGGACATTTCTAAAAGCGAAAGCAAGTGCAAAGGGACCATGCAAAATGAAATCAAAGTACGTAGTTAATTTGCAAAAAGTGGTCAAATGAATATTCATAGTTATGGCTTTCAATCTATTTCTAGAAGCATAATTCAGCACTTCTGGACTAGAACCGCAATGTAATTTTTTCAAAATATAAAGTTGGCCAGATTCCCTAAAAGAACTTCTCCCTTTAAAACTGCTACAGGAATAATAAAAAATGATCAGCATTCTCAACACCAGACAATTTAAAAAGCATTAATTTCAATATTTCTGAACTTTTAAAAAAATCTCAGGGGTTTGTATAATTTCCTATTCCTATTGGGTAAAGCTGTATCGAATTCCTGGAGCTGCTTACCTACTCCATACTTTTTACATTAGCTATGTAACTATTCCAAGAATAAATGGATTATTTTTTTTTTTTCTTTCCTCTCTACTTCTCTTCTGCCTCCAGACAGCTGCAGTCTTGGTTTCTTCAATCACAGAGCTGATTTTTATTTAATTTGCAGTGTTTCAGTGAGATGACACATTGTCAGATCTGCCTTGGAAATTATATTCTTCAATTTATCAGCTAGCAGAAGCTTTAAGGTCTCCCCACATCATTGTGTCAGTGTGCCCCAATCCAAAGGAGAGGAAACATTTCTGAGGGATGGATGGGATGGGAGTGAGGGATAGGGGGGGGAAAAAAAAGATAAAAAAAATAAAAAAAGACATGGTCAAGGTGAGTGACAGTGATATATGGTGTTTGCTAGCTAGACACCTGTCACATAAGACTTCTAATTAATTTTGTAGCAGGCATCAAATAAATAAATAAAACTCTCAGCCTGTGTCCACCTGGCAAATTATTCCAGCATTTTACAGAGAATAGGGCCTAAACCTAGCATTTTGCTCTGGTAGCCCTGGTCATTTTTTATGCTTACTTTGCATTCAAACAGACTGCTACAAAAAGGAATACAGAATGGAAATCAGGACCATTACATACATTTTAAACACTAAATCTGACTTTAAGGCAATCAGGGTTATGGTTTTCTTCATATGTAAAAATTCTACTGCATTAAAAAGTTTCCTAGGTTTCAGCAACAACAAAATTGCCACTAATTTATGAAAACTGTGTTAGTGCCTGCAAACCTTTGTCGTAAATTATGCATGTGAGCATGGAAATGCTAATGAAAAGAGGATTTCATTTACAAATGATTAGTACAAATTCAGCAGTCACTATAGTTATGCCAGTCTAATTTATTTTCTTGTAGAACATGCTGTTTGCCAGGTTTGGGCCATTTATTTCTATACCATTGAACATCAACTTCTCAGACTTTAATGCCACATTATCTTTTTATCCAAAGAAATGTTCATTTTCTTTTTAGAAGGTCTGAGTTAAATGAAGTCCTTGGGCTCAGAGTTAACTCTTTTGATTAAAACATTTGTAGGAGGGCTGCAATAAAAATTATGCCCTTTTAGACAGAAAGAAAAGCTGAAATTATTATGGTTTCTAAGACTTCTACTAACGTGCTGAAGAATATACATATCATCACCTTCACCAGAACTTATCACAGGTTTTTTTTCTCAGCACATAATACTTTTTTTTTCTCTTTACTATGTAAGGATTTTGCTAGGGATTAGACCTTCCTGGAGAAAACTTAGTAAGTCAGCATTCCAAAAGCATTCTATAGGTCTCTACAAAAGATGAGAAGAATCCATGGTGCATCACTTTATCATGATTTTTTTTTTCCCCAAATATCCATGCTAGCTGGAAAACCAGCAATGCCTTATATGAACTAGATCCAAATAGAAATGGAAAACATGGGGTTCTAGGGAGTTATAAAACCATATTTTAGAAATCACTTCAAGGTTTCTTATTAAATAGGGAATGTGGATCTTCTATGTATTTGTTAGAGGCAGTGATGGTTTGTGAATGTTATTGGAAGCAGCTGAAGTAGAAATGAAGTTTTCTTCTACACGTGAATTTGCTACTTTCTGTTAAATCCTTTAAAATATTCCAGGCTGTGAAGTTTCAGCGCTGAGATTCACCATTTAGATGCAAAAGGAGACTTTTGTCCTTTTGCCTGTGTTTTTCTGAAGTTCAGTAGAAGGCTTACATCTGAAGTTTGGTCTAGTTGATAACAATATTTGCAAGCCTGGAAAAGCCAGAAGAATTAGATCATTGGTTCTATAATTCTGGCCTAAGAAGCAGGCCACACAACATTCCAGATGTCTACAAAATCAGACTGTGAACAGACTATTAAAAAAACAGTAAAGCTCTAAGTTGTGGAAAACAGACTTCCTTTAAGCCTAGATCAGACAATGATTCTAATTGCACAATCTACCCAAATCAAATACATACATAATGTGCAATGCACATTTGCCTTTGACAGCTTTATTTGTTCATTAAACATTTATGTTAAATGGCTTTTAGCATCCCAGTCCATGATATTCATCTAAACTTGGCTAGAAAATTAACAGCTTAAGTAGTCCCATATTTTATCATATTAACCTCTCTTTGGATTTTTACTGAATAGATGTGATAAAAACCGACCTAAATTGTACATTTCAAAATTGAATTTTAAGAGTGCTTTCACTAACATTAATTGTTTGGGTTTTTCCATATTATTATGTGGTATGGCTCCTTTCTCTGATAACTTGGTAACAGCAAATTGATTATAATCACTCAGCCTAAAATGGGATTTCTTTTACAAGCAAATCAAGTATATGACTATTGGGTAGGGTTTAGCTATCAAATTAACATTGTAACTTGCTTGGAAACTATTTCCTACCAAATAGTATATGGAAAGATTTCCAGGAAACGCATGCTATATATAGTGCTTTAAATAGTATTTTAAAACAATTATTCATACACTTGTAATTTCTTGTTCTATTAGCTAGATGCATCTACTACAAATCTAGCTAAGCAAAGGAGAAGAGATGAAGGCAGGGAGTGAAATGCTTCCTATCATTTGATGATCAGAATAATCAGAAGTTACGCTAGAATAGGCCATAAGCCTTAAAATGTATTGCAGTTAATCCCTCTGCGTTTTTAAATTATTTGCTATATGAAATAGTATCAAGGAGTTAGACATGGTGATGATGTACAAGCAGCATGCATGCCTGAAAACAAGAAAAATCCAAACCGTACATTGTACAAAAAAGATAAAGAACTGCAGAATCTGTGAGACCTTCTAGCAGCCTTATTCCAAGGGCATCTCTTTGTTAAGAAACTCCTCCTTTTTTTCAACAACATTGCAAAGACTTGCCAAAGTGTTTAAATTGGAATGCTATTTGATTATCACTAAATATCTTTAAGCTTACTTTAGTGATATGTTTACATGCAAACAATGCACATCTAAAGAAAAGACTGGTATCAGAAATGGAAGTTTTAAAGGCACATTATACACAAGACATTTTCTGAGGCAACAACATTTATTTTAAAAGTGTCCTCTTATTTTATAATTTTTTAAAAATTTTTCAGTAGTGTTTATAAACATAGCTGCCTGTGAATTTTCTGTCTGTATGGGCACCAATCACCAGTATTTCACTGTACTGCAACGTAGTAAATACATGTTTTTAAGGGAAATGGTTCTTTTCCCAAGCAGCTAACAAGGAAAGGTAAGAGGGATGGATGCAGCAAGAGGACAGCCATACCTAAGAAAGCCTAAACACCCTGCTGACTGGCCAGATACAGAACTTCACTGTGTTCACAAACTCCAACCTGATGGCTCAGAAACTTCTCAGAGAAATATTAAAAAAAAACAAAACCAAAACAGGTATGCAATAGTGAAAAAGTTATCAGAAGGAGAGATAAAGAAAATCCGAAAGCTTGAATAACTTGTTCCCTAGGAGAGCATGACACCAGTCATCTGTCAGTTGCTCTTTCTTACTAGTCCTCCTTTCTCTGGAAATCTACATCTTAATTTCAGCCATATATACCCATACAAGCTTTTGTTGTTGCTTGCTAACAAAACTAAAATAATCTAGTCTTACCTATATGAAACAATGTACCAACTGATTTGTCTTCCAGAACAATTCATCTTCTTTGCTTCCTTGCAAATAGGCTCCACTGAAGTGGCGAGGCTTACATACAAAAGCTGAAAATTTGGTTGTGATGTAAATAATTTCACAAAAATTGACGGTAACTTGATAAGGTGCTGCCATTGCCAGATGTTATTCCATCATTAACAGAAACTGGCTTTGAGACAAGTCTGCATTACATAATATCCTCAAAGCTTCCCATTCATATTCTTCTACCTGTTCAGCTGGCTCATCAGCCACACATCTTCTATTTTCTTCTTTTGGCAACCAGTTTAAACATTTTGATGCGCAACTGTCTGATCATGGAGATATGAATATTATCTAAGGGCAAAATTTATTCCTGATGTGCACATTCTGTAAAGCAGCTACAACGGTGGCAGTTGCCAGGTACAAGCTGCGAGAGAGTGGAGCAGTACGGGAATAACTGATCTGACATGTCAGATACTGGATGTGCTGATGGTCAGCCAGATCATCATCCCAGTCTTGAGTTCTTGATTTAATATACCTTATGGAAAGCAGAAATGGAGCTTTTGGGGAAATGACAGCAATGGAAACGATGGACGTGCAACCCAAACATTCCCTTATACAGGCACCTTCAGGTTTTCTACATTTACTTTGTAATCTGTCAGATCTTCAGCTATAAATTGTTTAAATCAAAGCCAGCAGACAGAAAGATGTCACCTCTAGTTATAGCCCATGTATTACCAAATTCTGGATAAACCTAATGTCTCTAGCATGTTCACAAGTGCATCTAACACAGAACATAATCGCCTTGTACCAATGAAGTATTTATTATATGCTCTTCTGATGGGAAGGATCCAGAAGAGAGACATTAAAAAAGCCTTCAGGAAATGCATCCTAGTGGATTGGTTTCTGGTTTGTCTGAGTTTCCAGCTAAGATTAGTGAGCATGACCTGACTGAACTGTGCAAGACTGAACAAGCTATCATACTTGCAGCTACAAGATTGACATAAAAGACATTTTCCTCCTTTTGTTCTCCCCCAGTAATCACACACCTTTGCTGGGAAGTGGCCTCTGTGATAGAATGCAGATGGATGATTAGCTGTGCACAGTGCAAATACCAGGTTGGCATTTCAAAAAATTGAGGGGATTCCGAGAAAGCTTGTAAATCCCCACAAAAATACTGATAAGTTTGTTCTTTACCTTATTCATATAAAAAAGGCATTCAGAATGACAGAACAGGCTGATGAATGAAATGTAAACATGCTAGTCAGGTATTTTGGCCCAACATTTGCTGAATATCTCATACTTCAGCTCTTGCATGTTTAATATTGCACTTCTCTAGTGGAGCTGAACTTTTTTAGCAGCAAGGTAGACAGAACAGTGTTTATGATGTTACCTGATTTATTATCATAGAACTCATTATTTGACATATGCAGTTAATTAATTTGAATTTCCGGTGCTGCTGTGTGACTGCCTGAGAAAGCACCATTTTATAGTTTTGCCTCAGTTCCTGAGGTGCTGCTGCCTTTACTCCTATCATAGAAAACTTATCTGGAAGTACATGGTCAGTGAATTATCTAGGGCAACAGTGCAGCTGCTCTTCCTCAATTCTTCATCTGTATATGCATTTCATCAACATTAACAGCTGCAAATAGCACATAGAATTTAGGGGAAAAAAGAACCTTTTAGAAAAAGCCGATTTCATTTTTATCATTTTGCTAAGTAGGGTTGTGATAAAATCTCCACTGCCTATTGCAGGAGTCAGAAGCAGCCTGTTTTGCTTATATAATACAACACAGCTTTATTAGTATTACATTGGACTTATAAAAAAAGATTTGGATGAGAGTTGCAATGTAATGTCTGATAAAGATTTCAATATCTATACCCATCTTTCAATAAATGCAGAGGGCAAAACTATACGGCGCTGTGTACACTAACCTGATTATCACAAAACCCTCTATATTTTTTCCATCTGTTTTTTCTAGTGCCAGATTTTCCACTAGGAAGGTCTTTACCTCCTGAGAGAAAAAACCAAAACCAAAACACCAGAAGGGAGGTACTGTCAGCCCAGAGGCTTCTTTGCTGACTACCTAGGGCAGGGGTGATGATGGCTGGCTACCACAGTATGTTTGAATTAAGGAACACTTAAAAAGTGCCAACTACCGTTTACTGAGAACTTTATGAAGGCATCTGGCAACATTCTTATCAATTCCCTTCCGTAGATAGTCCTAGCAGGATATCTATCTATATATCTCAGAACTGTAAAGCATGACATTATTAGGGAGGAAAAGTAAAAATTAAGATTACTTCAAGATTTGCCTCCTAAAAGATTTTTTTTTTCTTCTCAACACCTGAGTTTAGTGGAATAGAGATAAGAAACTGATGACTAAAAGAATTTTCACAGCCTCTCTTCTCTATAAGAAAACCTAATGAACTTGAATTTTAATCTCACTTTTTTTGTAAAAAAAAAAAAGTTATTTAATGTTTAATTTTTGCTTTTTCATACTAAATGGCTGAAAGAGCCTAGAAAAAAATCCCTAACCTAAATTGGGAGCAATCACCATGTTTTATTAACTGTGAGGATTATCTTCTAGAGAGCAATCACAAAACTATTGAATATTTTACTTTTCTCATCTGTGATCTTTTCTTCTGTCTCATTAGAAAACAACACAGTGAATAAATCATTCAGTGCCCAATTCTGTACATTCAGCTCCTATTAAACACATTGTAAGAGCACTCAGCATCTCAAAGGGACAGACTTCTCATCAGCCTCATCTTTACTGCAGTCTTCAGCATCGTTTATTCCAATCTACCTATTAAATTTCTGAATTTCTTTTTAGTTCAATGTGCATACGTGTTCTTTTACAGTGCTGCTACATGTCATACAACAATATGTGAATGATTCATATAATTAAACTAAGCTAGCTGATTATCTGATATACAGGTTGATAGATATTTTCTGGAACTCCAAATTAAACACCAGGAGTAAACAAGGAGGAAACAAAATTTCCTCAAGAAAAGAAGGGCACCTGAAATTTTGCTCTGAAAATACTCTGGGTTGTTTCTTTAGTGGGAATACTGCAGTCACTGTTAGCAGGAAAAATTCAGAGAAAGCTATTCTACCCTCTGTGTGTTTTATTAGGAGAAGAGTTTAGCTGTTATTCTACTAATGCTTATCACTAAGACAACAGCACAAATCTTTTTGTTATTTTCTTTTTCCCCTCTCCCTAGTTTTCACATGAGTTTTTTGACTGATTAGCCCCTGGGCTCTTCTATAATTTGCGGTAGTGCAAGTAAGTATAGCTCCAGGAGATGTGTAATGTCATTGTCCGTACCACAGGAGTTAGGATTACACGTAATCCCATTTTCTCTGATCACAGCAGGTGCCAGTAGAGGCACACAACATTTTAAACAGAAAAAATGTGGCTGTAGAAGGTGGACTCAAATAATACCCGATGGAAGTCTGAGTGGAATGGGAAGTGCTCTGTTTGATGCTCTTCATAGTGCCCTCTGGTTTGGAGCAACACATTTCTGAGATTCAAAGGTCAGTCCCAAAAACCACAAGTGTTTTTGATCAAGCTACAAATACCTTTACAGAAGTTTCCTCATATCTTAAATCATTTACCATGGCTCCATCACAGTTTGCTGCCAATGACTCTTTTTGTCCTATACCATTCCCCTCACAAATGGCAAAGAATACTACATCATTAATTTCTGATCATATATCAGAAATTTCCAACCAGCAACCTGCAGAGGCACCAGGCAAGGCCACCTGGACTGAAAGCGTATTGCTGGTGATCACATTTCCACATGGATGGAGGAAACAGAAGTTGGGCTCAGAGACTC
Source organism: Egretta garzetta (assembly GCF_000687185.1). Taxonomy (NCBI): domain Eukaryota; kingdom Metazoa; phylum Chordata; class Aves; order Pelecaniformes; family Ardeidae; genus Egretta; species Egretta garzetta. The sequence goes on along the minus strand of NW_009258414.1, from coordinate 5,155,117 downwards.
CCCTCAGAGCTGCCAGCGCTCCTCCAATTAGGTACAAATATGGTTTTACTGGTCAAGCTGGAAAGAAACACTGGCTAGAAGGACATGAGAAATTCTATTCTAGCTGAGGTGATTTGTTGTGTGGCAGGTCTGCTAATTTCATTTTTTAAATAGTCTGTGAAGCAAATCCAATGGTATACTATAACAAAACATGAATATACCTTATTATTACTAAAATGTAAAAACTATAAAAGTGAAAATTGTATTTCAAACTGAAAAAAAAAAGAAATTACAAAATATTAAGTACTGAAGATTCTATTAACTTAGGATTAGTTCAGGAGCTTGTTTAATTTTGTCTTTAGTTTTCATCATGGGAACAAGTTCCGTGGGAATATGGGAGAAACTGCTGTTCTGACATCTAATGATGATTGACTCTTTTTGGTATGAATGAGTTGCCTGTAGCTTATCTAAATAGAAAACCGTGCGGAAAATATCGCAAACATAACGAACATTTGAAATACACTACTGTCATTTTAGTATGTTACTTGGCTTGTAACAGAGCTTTTTAAACAGAAAGTAGGTATCATGCATTTTAGTTAAGTTGAAAGTCGATTTAGAGATGTAATTTGCAGATTGCCAAAGTCCGTTAACCTGATGTCTAGTTAACATATGGAACTGTACCTTTGAGGTAGGATTAGCCGTAAAAGAGGCTAGAAACATTAAGCCAAAAGACCTGATTAACTGCTCATTGTGTACAAATAAACCATACAAGAAACTGTAACCTGACATGAACTATTAAGAAAGTTACAGATTCTGGTAATAATAATAATAAAAAAAAAATCTGAAAGATGTGAGACATAACAGTTTCTTTTGAAAATAAATCTTTGTTTAATATATTCACTGCAGTACTGCAGCGTTGGAAGCCTGGTTGCTCAGTCTTAGTCTCTTAGCTTTCAGGAGCAAAAGCAGCTGTGCAGAACACCAACAACTAACATACCTTCTTTAAAACTATGCACCGGCCTTATACTGCAGTACAACATAACCATAGTCACTTTATTGTGTTATTACTGCTTTTACCACTCATTTCTAATGGTTTATGGCTTCTTTACAGATATCCTTAGCCCTGCCTTTCTTTTCAGCCTTAAAAAAATATTTTTTATTTATACTTTAGTGCTGAGATGATATTTAGCTCTGTTCTAAACAACCAACTTAGAAGAGAATAAAGCTGTTGGAAAAAATTAATATACAGTTGTCCAGATACATAATAAGGGTTTCTTAACATTTGCTGACTAAAGCATTTTCTTAACTTTTGCTGTATCCCATGAGTTTTAGGATGAACAGACAGTACAGCTCAACTCATGTCTGCTCAATAGCTCTACCAGGCTGAAGTTGAACAGCTCACACTGTCGAACCACATTTGCATCAACCCTCTCCTTTTCTTGTCTCCCTCCCTTTTGCAGGTTTCTATTTTTAGAATGAGATAACATAGCCTCGTTTATCTCTTGTCACATTACCTGGTTCATTTGCAGATGATTCTGCTCAGTCTAATTAGGCCTTTTCTCTTTCCACCCATGAAGGAGTAATGGGAGTAACAGCAGATAACTGAAGAGGACAATAACCCATCAGCCTTCACAGTTACATACAGCTGATATAAGACATATTTACAGGTAGACTCACATGTATCAAAATGATTTGTAAAAATACACTATAATGTGTCTGTTTGGAATGGCAGTGTTAGGTTAATGGTTGGACTTGGTGATCTTAAAGGTCTTTTCCAACCTAAATGATTCTATGATTCTACATGCATTTTTACAAAATATATTTTTAGTAAGGAATAGGGGTGAACCATATATTTGTACTAAAAGAATTTTACAGAAACAATTTTCATTAAATGTTTTCATTAATAAAACATCACTGAGTCTTGAAGAAAAGCTGTAGAGACAGACATTAGAACAGCTAGAACTGATAAAAAACAGGAAGATATTCTGCCCCACCCAAAGAATTTTAAAGTTTTGATCTATGAAAATGAAATGGGATTCAGTATCTTTTTAAGAGGAGATAATTTAAAGCTCAATGCTGATGCCAAAGAACTTTTACAGTAATTGCTGATTGATAGCCTACATTTGTTTCCCTAGGTCTCTTACACAGAAAATCATAGCAAGTAAATGTGACAAACCACCTGTAAGATGATAGCTTACAAGATGATAGGTTACTTCTAAATATAGAGTTCCCTGCCAATAATCTAGATTTGACAAATCTTCTTATATTGATCTACACAATTTGATCATTGCTTTCAAAGTAAAATTGATCCAGTAGCAAGTGTCACTTAAAAATAATGACAACTGTTAATAGATATAAAAAATTAAAAATTAAAATTAAGAGGACACAGATTAATCCATATAGCTTTTAATTGCTTTGCCTTTTTTTAATCTTTGAGTTTACTGAACCGACAGCTACTGTAATACACATAATGTCCCTTGATATCCAATGTCTTGACAACAGGCATTTTCAACAGCATGTTGAAATCTGGCATACGTGATGATACCACGGTTCAGTAACACATTGCACAAGAACGTAAAACTGAAAATTGTTCTTTAAATTTAGACAGGAAGCCCAGCAGCATTTTCATCTCTAGAATGGAATCTGCCATACTGATACTAAGCAGAGCTAATCAAGGCACCTCCGAAAATGTGTATTCTTTTAGGTTACTTGTAGAAATAAGAAGAAAAACAGTAGAAAACAAATTGTGTAACAGTGGAAACAAGATTATTTAGGTTATCTTACAGCCTCATGGCCTCTGATGCACACATTCATGAACAATAATATCACCATTAATACACAGTTTTCATCAACAGATTTCATAGCATCTTACAAAGGAGGCAGCTACTATTCTTTCCAGCTTGTGACCAGGGAACAGAGATTTATAAAGGCGTCATGGTTTAACCCCAGAAGGCAGCTAAGCACCACCCAGACGCTCACTCACTCCACCTCAGTGGGATGGGGAAGGGAATCGGAAGGGTAAAAGTGAGAAAACTTGCAGACTGCGATAAAGACAGCTTAATAGGTAAAGCAAAAGCTGCGCATGTAAGCAAAGCAAAATAAGAAATTAATTCACTTCTTCCCATCATCAGGCAGGTGTTCAGCCAGCTCCAGGGAAGTAGGACTTCATCACATGTAACTGTTACTTGGGAAGACAAACACCGTAATTCTGAGCATCCCCCCTTCCTCCTTTCTTTCTATGAGCTCTTATTGCTGAGCATGATCTGTAATATCACATTGGTCAGCTGGGGTAAGCTGTCCCAGCTGTGTCCCCACCCAACTTCTTGTGCACCCCCAGCCTACTGGGGCAGTGTGAGGAACAGAGAAGGCCTTGACACTGTGTAAGCCCCGCTTAGCAATAACAAAAACATCAGTGTGTTGTCAACACTGTTTTTGTCACAGATCCAAAACATAGCCCTATTTAAGCTACTATGAAGAAATTTAACTCTATCCCAGCCAAAACCAGCACAAAAGGCAAAGCAACTTGTCCAAATTCTCCAGTAATTTCAGTGGGAAATGTTGTATGAAAGTGAAAATAGTGGAAATGGCTCATTGTTTCTTGGGGTATTTCAAGTCACCAGAGCCAAACTACCAAAACAAAGCAGCCTAATTTTTCTTCAGCACAAACATGACTTAGAATCATAGAATCATTTGGTTCGAAAAGATCTTTAAGATCATTAAGTCCAACCATTAACCTAGTACTGCCAAGACCACCACTAAACCATGTCCTTAAGCACCACACCTAGATGTCTTTTAAATACCTCCAGGAATGGGGACTCAACTGCTCCCCTGGGCAGCCCGTTCCAGTGCCTGACAACCCCTTCAGTGAAGAATTTTTTTCCTAATATCTAGTCTAAACCTCCCCTGTTGCAACTTGAGGCCGTTTCCTCTTGTCCAGCGATAAAGGCTCCCCTCAGCCTGCTCTTCTCCAGGTTGAACACCCCCAGGTCCCTCAGCCGCTCCCCATTAGCCTTGGGCTCCAGACCCCTCAACAGCTTCATTGCCCTTCCCTGGACACACTCCAGCACCTCAATGTTCTGGTAGTGAGGGGCCCAAAACTGAACACAGGATTCGAGGTATGGTCTCACCAGTGCCGAGTACAGAGGCACGATCACTTCCCTGGTCCTGCTGGCCACACTATTCCTGTTACAAGCCAGGATGCTGTTGGCCTTCTTGGCCACCTGGGCACACTGCTGGCTCACATTCAGCTGGCTGTTGACCAACACCCCCAGATCCCTCTCTGCCAGGCAGCTTTCCAGCCACTCTTCCCCAAGCCTGTAGCATTGCATGGGGTTGTTGTGACCCAGGTGCACAACCCGGCACTTGGCCTTGTTGAACCTCATACGGTTGGCCTCAGCCCATTGATCCAGCCTGTCCAGGTCCCTCTGTAGGCCCTTCCTACCCTCAAGCAGATCAACACTTCCACCCAGCTTAGTGTCATCTGCAAACTTGCTGAGGGTACACTTAATCTCCTTGTCCAGGTCGGTGACAAAGATGTTAAACAGAACTGACCCCAACACTGAGCTCCGGGAAACACCACTTGTGACCGGCTGCCAACTGGATTTAACTCCATTCACCACCACTCTTTGGGCCTGGCCATCCAGCCAGTTTTTTACCCAGCAAAGAGTACACCTGTCCAGGCCATGGACAGCCAGTTTCTCAAGCAGAATGCTGTGGGAAACAGCATCAAAGGCTTTACTGAAGTCTAAGTTACACTACACCCAGAGCCTTTCCTTCGTCCACTAAGAAAGTCACCTTTTAATAGGAGATCAGGTTAGTCAAGCAGGATCTGCCTGATCTTCTTTTTGTCCTGTACGTGCCACGTGATGGCACTCAAGATGATCTGCTCCATGACCTTCTCCAGCACTGAGGTCAGACTGACAGGCCTGTAGTTCCCCAGATCCTCCCTCTGGCCCTTCTTGTAAATGGGCATCATATTTGCCAACCTCCATTCAAGTGGAACTTCCCCAGTCATCCAGGACTGCTGAAAGATGATCTATCTATAGAGGTCTAGTTCATCTTTTTCTTCTCCAAATTCTGTATTTTTTTTTTCTCCTTGTGAGGTTCTGAGATTGGCCTTGTCAGATGTGAATTACAGCAGCATCTCAGTTCTCAAATTACCAGAATTTACAGCTGTAGAGTCACAACCAGTCAAAACAAATGCAGAACAGCACATCCATGTGAAGATAAATAAAAAAGTAATTAACTGTATATTCAATTAAGTAACTAAGTACAATAACTAATCTAATATAAAAGAGTAGCAAGAATATACAAATATAAATAGAGTGCAGAGGGTAGACCAAGCAACAGTGACATTATACCCAATAACCAGCAATGCACACAGTACCAAACCGATTACCACTACAGAATGCATTATGGTGTGGGAAGAGTGCTGAAGAGGAGGGGGTGGGGAACAGACCAATTTGGAATCTGATACTTGGTCCTTCCTGTCATGGTGAAGATATGTGTCTAATGAAGGAATCTGATCTGCCACCTAGTCCATGTCCTCTCCTTAGGAAAGCACACTATGAGAACAACCTGGATTGAATTTACTATTTATAATTCGTTAATAGGTAGCAAAAATTATTGCAGGTTCAAGAGAGTACAGAGATAGGAGATAAAATAGGAAGTGAAGCAAAAGTAGTACAACTTAACATTTGTCAAAAGTGGCAGAATATTTATAGAATATTATACCGTAAATATGCACCCTAAAGTCACTTTTCATTGTTATAAATTGTGATACTTTCCCCAGAGGTACTATGCAACTGCAAATAGGAAGCAGCAAATCTTTATGAACCTGGATGACAGAGCTACAGGTATCGTCCAATTAAGAATGGAAGGAAATCTCTCCATCAGGCAGTCTAGCTATTAAGATGCAGTTCACACTATGGATGTGTCTGAGAAGCTTGCAGTCTGTGAAAGGGAAGGTGAAGGTCAAGGAGTAAGCCACAGAAACCTTGGCTACCTGCAGAGTCTGCAATCAAGATGTGTGGAGTTGATACGTTCTCATATTATTCCCAGAAACGATGTCTTTTCTTCCCATAAAGTGGTCACTGCATTGCTGATCATCAGGGCTTTGTAGTACAGTGTCGTGAGGTGATTTATAAACTCATGTTTTCAAGGCAGTTCATCAGGGAATTGAAGCAGCTAAGATGTTGATAATCACTAGACCTGAAGCAGATCTGACAGGCAAAATACCAGCCTTCCTCAAAAATTTTTTGCTCAGAGGTACCTGCTATAAACAACTTTGGCTCATCTGTAGTCAAGAGCAGTACTGGTATATCTTGTCTAGATTTCACATTCCCTTGCAAAACCACCTTTCCATCATGCCCTTTCATCTTTCAGACAGTCTTGGGCTAGAAAAGATTCTTGCCTGCCCAATAAATTATCAACAGTATTTTCCATTTAAAAGTTAGTCAGTCACAGCATGATTTGTATGAACATTCAGCAGCAAGTTCTTTTTCTGCTAGAAGTACTTCCTTATATAGCACATTGTTTTGGCACATAGACACCTTCACCCCCCATTAAAATATCAAAAGTCTCAAATAATCATCTGGACACAACTTTTTTGATTTAAGTAGAGCTTTGATTTTGAAGAACTTCAGTAACTCAGAGGACTCATAAGAGACTTTTGCATTCTAGATAACCTGCTAATTTCAGCCACGCAATAATAACAAAACCTGTGACAGTGAGGGCAAATTACACATAGTTTTGAGAGGTCAGCTCCCCCCTATCGGTGGTAACATGTACACAACTTGGATCGTTACCAGAAGTGGTGCAAGCAAAACTGTCTCCCACAAAAGACCAAACAATAGACAAAAACAAATAAATGCATGGACGAATAAATAAGAGAAACTGTCTTAATGACTGGAGACAGAACTGAGACTGGTAGGAACTGACTGGAGAAGTGTGGCAGCTGCTGTCCACATGGCAGCAAGAATTCAGTGCTCAGTAGGTGATCACAAGCTTGCAGCCCATGACCGACCACATTCAATGGAACCTCGAGGCACTTGTTTTCTCACCAACTACCTTAACTTTAAGGACTCAGCCTTACACACACTGAAACTGCTAGGTAGTATTCCCGTCCAAAGTCCAGGACTTGGTGCCCCAGTTTCTACTCAGAAACTCTTTTTGCTAAATAATTCCATTTATTTCAGCAAGACCAGCGCAAAGTAAGATAAACTGGAAAAAATCACCATGTAGAAAGTCCAGTTCTATCCATCTGAGCACTTCAGTCATAGCAATAGCATTTATGTTCTAGACCTCTCACGCAAAGGGAAAATCAGCTTCCATTAACAGGCATTATTTTGCTTGTTGGCTAATGCTATTGGTTTGAAATTCTGCAAGTGATACTGCTTTTGATACTGGCCCAGTTTCTCATTTCACAATCTACATTTTCAATCTGCCTCTTCACAGCAGAGTTGCGGGGGAAGGCAGGAGGTTCTTTTTATTCTACGTGCTACCGCTCTTTTGCTAGTCTTGTTGCCACTAATGATCTTAAATACTTTTTACAGCATTTAATCAGGTATAGCATTTAATCAGGTATAGCATTTAATCAGGTAATTACCTGCTGAAGTAAAAATAATGTTTCTAAGTAGTCCGTTTGCCTCTGCAGCACAGAAGGAAACAGCTTTGAGCAGGTAGGCTGAAGTGCAAATGCAGTGCTTCTACTTTGATGATCAGCTTGTTTGAATGCGGGTTGAGTGAAGAGATTTACTTGAAAATAACTCCCCTTCTCCCACCCCCAGTGATGCTACCTATTCTGTTATAGAGCAGACAGGAAATTTTTGGGGACTACCTCCAGAGAAAAAGACTGTAGAAACCGCGTTTCCATTCTTTTGCTCCAGCATGCAGTGATGTCCAGTGCAGACTGTAAGAACATCTGGTGACTGTGTCCAGCACATTGTCATCTGCAGTTGAACATGGCCATAGGATATCACTTGAACATGACAAAGATAGTATCAGTTGTTTGAAAAGTTTCTAGGCAAAATATGGATAAATACTAATGAGTAAACATGACTCCATACTGGCCAAAGTGGTTGAATAAGTTACTGATGTGACTGAACATAACCAACAAAGAGTCAGCCTGGTTTTTGCAGACAGAAATCATGCTTTTAAAACCTAAGAGCATTCTTCAAAGAAGTCAGTTACACCTTAAATAAAGTTAATGCTCATGATAATATCTGGATTCCCAAGCAACCTACTTTCTGCTAGAGAATAAAGACAGGTTTAGTGTGGGGTAAAAGGGAAGTTTCCCTTGTATGCTAATAAACTTGTAGAAGAAAGGACAAACAAGCTATGAATGAACGGGGATTAAAAATTGAGGGAGCAGCTCAGTAACATTCCACAGGAGTTCATGCCGGAGCCCCTGCTATTTAATATATTCATAAGCTACTTGAAAAGAATGAAGAATAAGGTGACGAAATTTGCTTAAAGCAGAAAACAGCTGAGGCTTCTTCAACATGGATAAGAACACAGTTGAGGGAGCATAGGATGACTGAATATAGATTGATAATTCACCACACCTTGTAGCACAAGACCCATAGGGTGTGCGATGAAAGCATGTGGCAGCAGTTTTAAAATAAAGAGCACAGATGTAAATCAAACTTTTCCCACACAATTCAGAATTAAAATGATGGAATAGATTCTAAAAGGACAGGTTTGATGTTAATACATAAAAAGATTAAAAACCTCTTAGACAAATGGAAGAGAACTCTCTCAAGAGCTATTAAGCAAAATGGTCTGAATATAATATTCTGGTTAAGAAGTTCTTATGCTGCAAATGAAAATAGGAAAAGCCATACCTACAGAAACATCTATATGCTTGCTCTGCTTTTACACTTTTTCTTCAAGCATTTGCTATTGCCTGTTGTCTTAGTTGATTTCTCCAGGGTCAGCTGGACTCTCGGTCTGATCTATCGCAGACATCCTTTTGCTCTTGGAGCTCTCTGCCCTTTGCACGCAGTGAAGACAGTTTCACCTAAGTTTCACCTAGAAATACACAGACATCGAATGCTGCAGTTTTCAATTTTCCCTCACAACCACTCTACTTAAAAAGTGAGCCTAAAGCTACTTATCTTCCATTGTGCATGGAATGAAAATAAGACAAGAGAGAAGGAAGGAAGAGACTAATGATAGTCAAGGGATACGGTGTAAGTCAGCCTTTCCAACAGGTATAGAATAAGCAACAAGTATCACATAAATACAAAAATAAAGACCCAAAACCCTCAAAAAAAAAAATGACCCCACAAAACAACCCACCCCCAAAACACTTATCTATTTTGTATAATGAAAACTAGTGCCAGAGGAAGAATTTTAAAAGAAGTTTAAATGCAATTTAAGTTTTCTGGGCTATATTCACACCATTACTTGACTAAGAGTAGCACTCAGAGATGACAAGTAGGCTTGTGTTGTACATGGCCTTGTAAATAAAGTATGAGGGAGATAAACTAACTTTTACAACTTTTCCAGGAAAGCTGGGAATTAATGGAAACCACCTTAGCCCTAAGATACTTTCTCCCAAATAGCAGGGTAAATTAACTTACATAAAAGATCCACATTGCTATTGTTAGCCTACTTACAGGACTCATGCTTCCTCATTTAAAGTTAGCTTGCATATCTAAACCACAGTGCAATTTCTATATAGGGCATCTTTCCTCACTGCACAACACCATTAAGACCCTCCAGGATGTGTTTTACCAGCCTGCTAATCCAAACCTCACACAGCACGCAACCAGGAGCCTCATATATCATACCACACCTTGAGGCATATGTTAATTGACCAATAAAACACACCTGTAGCATATTAATGTTATAATAAAACACTCTACATATTCAGTAAATTCTGTATTATCAGTTCTCCGTCAATTATTTATTAAGAACTAACATAATAAATAATCTGCTGAGCAAGGTGCAATAACACGAGGACAAAACAGTACAAAACATTTTATCACCTTCTCTCTACAGTTCCAGTTTTTGTAGCATAGTGCATATTTATAAGTGCTTGAAGTAAGGTAAGATTGAACTCTTCAGCTCTAAATCTTCATACTCTATTCACCAAGAGATTGCTTTGTTGAATTAACAAAAGAACAGGCTTTCTTATATGTATTTGCTTGCATCAGGTTCTCTTAATCCTAATACTAGTAATTCCCTTCTATATAGAAGCGGTAGTTTCATCCTTTGTGAGTACTCGTTAGCTGACTCAGTATTAGCATTAGCGAACAGAAATATTTCCACTAAAAAGACACTATAAACCTCTTCAGGACTAAAATGGATTTTTATATTTCAGTAGAGAATATTTACAGTATCTCCAAATAAAACTAGCACATAACTAAAATGAGGGAGTTCCACCATCACAAAAAGCAAAAGTAAGAGCCAACGTGAATTTCATTGATCTTGTAATGCTGGACCTACCAGGGGCTGACTCCTGCTCACATTTGCTTAGACAGGAACTTCCACAACGTATACTGAACAAATGACTACCGCAACTCTCAGCACTAAAATGCTAAAATGCTTAAACATTAAATACAAGCCTATAATTTAAGTGAGGTCTTTGAACATAATGTTCTCAACTGGTTTAAGATGCTCAGTCACCCCTAAAATCAACAATTACTATGATTTACACTTCAACTTCCAAAAATCCAATAGTAAAGAATTCATTTTTAAAAAGGGCGATATTTATAGCATTCAGCATCCACTCACTTTGTTTGTAAGAGCAGAAAGATGCCCGATTCTCCTTTAGAGTTTGTCACAGTGAAGATGTTGGATGGGAAGATTGGTAAAGTAAGGCCCTAAGAAGATACGGTCATAAAGCAGAATAGATTCTCCTTTGAACCACGGGAGCACTGAATAGCTGGTGTGGTTAGGGAATACATACAAGTAAGGGTAAAACAGGAACAACTCCTGCCTGTTCAGGGTAAGCTACCAGTCATTTACCACACAAGAGAAGCAATGCAATAATCCTAGGCTGCATTAAAATGAGTATTATTACAATCATTACTCTAGAGCATCTCAACTAAATGATCATAACAGAAGAAGGTGTTGGAAGGTGCATTTTTTTTATTGTACTTCATAGCAGTTACTGTTCAATAAATAACAGGGCAATCATGGTATATTTTTGCTATGAACTAAGACTGTCAATGCATGCATCACTTTCTTTTCACCCTCATTTACTTTTTAATCAATATATTGCTGAAGAACAGTTGTCTTTAGAACATAAGCTTGGATCCAATTTACATTTGGGACAAATTCATGTATAGTAACAGAATTTAAATTTTTGATAGAAAATGTGAACTAGATAGAACAAGGGTCTGTAAAACAAAGCAAAACCCCAATGAAACCAAAGGAAATTAAGTCTTAGAAGGTACAGAAAACTGAAGGGATATAAAGCTACTTTCACTAATAATGCTTTTGTTTTAACTTGGACATTACCAAAAAATGACTAAACAGACCACAGGTCCAGTCCTGTATGCAACTCCTATGTTTGAAAGTTAAGAGTAATAATAAAATAATTGCTCCCCTTTAAATGGTATATTTTCCCTTATGGAACGCAATAAGGAGTTTTATTGTTATTTAAACTTTTTCAGCATTCTTCTATTTCTATACCTTTATTACAGCATCTCAATAGCACCTCTCAGTAGCAGCCTCAATTCTGTCTTCATCATGTAAATTGTGCAATTGTACTGTTGCACACCAGCATGGGGGAGATTACTTTTATTTACATGCATTGAGAGAGATATATGTATATTTTTTTCTGATCAAATTCCACCAATTTACCCTTACAATCATCCCTGAATTTGGTTCAACTTACTAAAATACCTTTCAAAACTACCACTTTACATTGATGATTCTGGGCCCAGGACCCCTGCTAGGCGTGAAAGAATGCTTTTTTGAAAAATGTATTTATGCAAGCACAAGATATGGAATATCATTTTATTTGTTTCTCTCAGATAGTAAATTTAGTCACAAATACCCATGCAGGTGAGGAGATATCCCAAGAAAGCAGTGCTGTTGATATGTTTTAAGCCAGTTGCTGCCAGTTTTCAAGTACTGACCTATTTAGGTTGAAAATACTTTGCTTATTTCTATTTGTAATAAATAATATAGTTAAATCCAGATACAGCAACAGTCATGTAGAACACAGATAAATGCTGGGAATAATCAATAAAACATAACTCCTAAACAATTCCTTATGCTTTTCTCAAAGGGGAAGTTAAAATTCCTATTTCTACACATTGTAGACTTAGATGATTAAAACACCTGATTTACAAAAAGCTATAACATACCCCATTTTTCTCTCAGTGTTCTTATCTATTGCCGCCTTTACACAATAAAAGTTTCATGAAGTTGAAAAGAATTAAAATCAAAACCCACATAAGTTACTAAAATGAAAGAGGAAGAGTCAGCAAATGTATGAGTGTCAGCTTGAAGATTATTCAGTTGCCTCGCATTACAGGAACAGTTCTTATGTCTATAGCGAATGGAGGGTATGTGGAAAAGGAAAGAGCTAGAGGCAAGCAGAAGTTAAAGGGGGAAAGAGCACAAAATTATCATCAATTCAGTATGGACATACAACTGAAAGCTCTCAGTAGCTATAAGAGTAGGTGAAAATCATGGTATTATTCATAATTCTGCATGGTCTTCCATCACCTTCCATCCATCACACATTGTTCATGCCACTAAAGTGTGTCTTAAAATAAAACATAGGAATGGCTATGTAACAAATATCAGAGAAATAAAAGCTTTCGTTTCCTAGTGGTTATTTAAAATGCATCTTTAGGGCCAAATTTTTAGCTATGATTTACTCCTGCTTCAGTTTTGTGTGATGGAAATTACTGTTGTTGAAATTTTGCATCTGCAAACATTTGCCTCAGCCACGTAGATCACTTCGACCCAAGGAGCCTAAAGCGAAGGGATAAAGCTACACTCGGCATCACGCACACAAAAATCAGCCTTGGCCTCTATGTGCAACAGCCTGAGGTAATTTTAGCTGACAGTAGAAACTGTATTGTACCAAGAAGTACTAAAAAAACTGTTTCTTCTCCCAAAAAAGAAGTTACAAACCATATTCTCTGTCTAAATATGAATTAGTTTGAAGTTGTATATGTAAATTATCCACCCAGATATCTCCAGGAAGTAGAGACATTCTACAAGGCAATGCTTTCTCATGTAGAAGAGGGAATAAGATGATCTGTAAAAACTCATAGATATTTTAATTCGGTGTTGGTGCAAATGCTCAAATAAGCATGCAAAACCTTTCACAATGAGAATATTCAGAGTGTTTTTTGAAATGTCAGAAACAAACATTAAATATATGAACAATATTTCAATGCAACTATGAAAACTGGCAGAACATTCAAAGAATGCCTCGAGAACAAGGAAACCAAATGTTCTACTTCCATCAAAACAAGACAATAACTCATTTCAAAAGTGTAATTTCAAGGAGACAAAACAAATGCTCAAAAAACAATAGAATGGGTTTTGTACAATATGTGAGATATTTGCTGCAAAATCTGAAAATTATAATTTCATCGGTAAAGGATCAAATTACCATTCTCATCCAGAGTATAATGAAGAACTTCAATATTGCACGTCAAAACAAACTTACTCTGCACATTCAACCTTATTTTATTTCCTTGTTTGTTTGGGTTTTTTTTCCCCGCTATTGAAAATGCACCTATGAAACTTGTCAGTTTTGTATGCCGCATACCGAAGTAAAGACTTCAAATAAATACTGCCCCACTGTGAGTGAGTTATGGCATTGTGTGCTGGGATGGAGGTAATCTTCTTCATAGCCATCCATAGGTGCTGTATTTGCCTTAGAATGAGGGATTTGGGTACCTTAGCAATAAAAAGCACGGCATAGATTAGCATGGAACAAGATAGTGATTTGCTCTTACTCAGCATAAAGTGAAGCCTATCAAATGAAATCCTGCACCGGCATGAGAGCAATACTTGTCCTCACCATAGATTTGAACAGAGTGGGTCTAGTCTTTGTTTTGCTGCCAAATGCTTTTAAAAATGTATTTTAGGAGAGCAAATTTTAACAGGATAAAATGATGCAAAGGCAACAACATCTAACATAAGAATAATTAAACTGTAGGACAAAAACTATATGAGACAAAGCTATTTGATTTATGACTAATATTTATCTATTAATTTGGTGGGGTCTACAAAGAACCAAGTTATGGATTAATAACTGAATTGTTACTTCCACATAGAACAGGTATAAGAAGCTGGAAAAGCACTAAACCTTTTTTATATTCTGCCTGAGTCAATACTCCCTTTCTTCAAACATTGCAAGAGCATTTCAATGGTAATGAACGTATGTACATATACAGGACTGAACACAAAAATAGCCATGAGCAATGCTAAAACTCCTAGGAAAAACTGAACAGCAATAGCCATTCAAATTCATTAGCAAATCTATTCCTATTGAAAACTTTTTGAAATATTGATTATTTCTTTTTGTTTGCTTTTTCACACACCAGAAATGGAGCTCTTCTCCCTTGACAACTGACCAAACTTATATGCTGAGTTGCCATGCTTTGCAGCTGAAGGGCAGTGCCTCTAGCAAGAATCCTTCAAACAGCAGCAGAGTGATTGAACATTAACTGAATAACTTGAGTACCCTGGTGGGCAAGATGGCAAGGAGTCCACATTTAACAAAGCTGTGTATACATACATGCATACATATACAAGTAGAAAATGCATATATAAATATAAATTAACACTGGGAAGAGTGGCTATGAATCCTGTTATCTAACTGCAGCTATCTAGAAGTTAAATATCTATTCTGAGTGAGTCATGATATTGGTATCTGTGAAGAGAGAAAAGTACCTTCTGAAAATAAATGTCTAAGGTAAAATGGATGCCCTACAGGAGGTAGGTATATCTCACATTGTATCATGAGGAAACCCAGATGACTAACTCAGGTAGACACCTAACCTTGAAAGGTAAAGGACATCCAGCTGAAATGGAAAGCAAAGGTGCTACCCCAAATAACATTCCAAGATTAACATGGATCTTTGCATTAAACTCCAAGATTAACATGTACTTTTGGATTAAACTTCAGTTTAATACTCAGCAACTTTGTTATTATACAATGAAAAATCAGTTATTTTAGTGTTTGCTGCCAAGTCTACTTCACATCAAGTAACAAATCTTAGAACATGTTATTAGTACTGGTTAAACTCTGCTGTAGTCCTGCAAGTTGTAACATTGGCAGAATACTTCTGTGCAGGGCATGGTCTCAGTAGGAGCTGAGAATGACAAATTACATATCATGCTTTATGAAGCCAAAGGTTGTATTCATATTTGTAGCAAGTATGAAACAGATTAAAACATAGCAGAGTTAAAAATGAGAAGTGCACTGATAATCAGCTATTCATGTTTCTGGAGAGGACAAACAAATAGGAATAAAAGAACTCAGCTATTAAAACAAGCAAATAAGACTGTGGGGGAAAAAAAAATTGAGTGCAGGTGAAGTGATTCTGGTACAGTCATAATTCTGACTTCCTCATCACTTGAACCCTGAGGATGCCAGATATATGAAATTTCAGTCAGGCAAATGCAGAGTTGTTGAAGATCTGGTCCGCAGTGAAGTAAGGAGGCAGAGCGAAGGACAGGCAACAGTCTGACTTGCTTAGAAAATAAGCATAGCCCTCAGAATGCAGCAAACTATTCATCCAGGTCAATGGAACAAACAAAACCATCAAGTTTCAAAGGCACCTCTGGCCTGAATCAAATCACAAGTGCAAAAAACTGCACAAAATTACAGGGAAAATAATCAGGTTTTCAGATGTCTCTACAAAAGCTCAAATTGCCAGAGGACTGCTATGTTGCAGACATTTTGGTGGCTTCATTAAGTTATATTTACATTTACAGGTCACAGTCTGTTGCTTGATATTTTTTCCTGGCTTGGAAATGTTAAGTCAAGTAAATATTGCTATGAATTATGTTCTGTTCCAGTCTCAAAGTTTCAAAAAATCTTATTAAATAATATTGCCATTCACTTCCCTTGACTGGATGCTATACCTGTCTACCAAACAAATATACAGTCCTGTGTAAGAAGATAGGACTTCTGTCCATGATTGGACTGTCTGGTCTTGCCATCAAGATTTGGAATCAAATTTCAACTTTCCTCCTGAGGTCTATGGGAGAAAATAAAGCTGACATTGACAATGCTAAACCAGCATGACAGAGTAAATAAGGCACATTTTCCCACGCTGGCAGAGAAACACACTACTTCAGAAAAGAAATGCAATACACAGGCTGTGGAACTATTACCTTCCTGCCTCCTGAGAAAAAACCCGGAACTGTAAGAATCAGCCATGCTTTAATCCTGGTTATATTTCCTTTGTGAGACCAAAAGAAAGGAGTGGGATTTTCTCACTGCATTAATGTATTGGTGAAACCCATAATTAAGACAGATTTTGAGGACTTTGACTTAGATCCTCTCCACCAGCACAACTGGCTATAATTCAGCATACCCTTAAATCTAAGCCAACTTCTCCAGAGTTCTATCAACAAAACAGCTCCTGGCTAGCAGCAAGAACTTGCGTTCCCCGTTCAGTGAGCTGTCAGTAAGAAAAGCAGATTATTAGATGCCTCTGTTATTACAGATTACGCAAGTAGCACAGAAAATGACATCCAATTCACGTTGCTCCTCAACTCTGATATGCCCCTCCACACAGTTCTTGTGAGTATGCAGAGATAAAAATTCAGTTGCCTTGGAAGAGAAAAACAAGGATTATGTGTGACCAGTATTACTAAAACCTAAGCAAAGGCTGAGACAAGAAACCTATTTTACAAGACTTCAGTATGTTTCTTTAAGATGAGATCTCATTTTTAAAATAACATATACATTATTCTCAATCAGATTACTGCAGTGTATCCAAATGTAAGCCTTCCAAAAGTAAAAAACCACGAAAAGCCTTTTTTGGGGATGTAGAAGCACTTACTGAGTAAAAATAAATAATTTCTTCTTTGTATTCCCTTGTAGTGAGACATCATGAATGTCCTAGAGTCCTCAGCATGGTAAACAGATAGGAACAATCCAGAGCTGATTGAAATAAGTAGGAAGATCCCTACGGGTATATGCAAATCATTCTTCCACCACTTTTTTTCCCCCCAAAATCATACTGTTGAGTCTTCACAACCTTTCTGTAGTACTATTACTACAAAACCTGTCTATGTTATTCACTGTTGTTTTGTTGGTGAAATAAAATTCATGCTTCATTTTTCAGAAATAATACATGATAGGCAGTCATGATCAAACTTGACATTATAGAATAGAAGAGATAGATAAATAATTGATTTTAAAAAAAAGTCTCTTGCGGTATCATGTAAGAGTGAGATTTCATTTAGGTAAAGCGAGTTTCATGACAGCTCTACAATATTTTATTTTCTAGTAATTATCTGAAGAATATCTTTGATACATGCATTTAGTTCATACACTATGGGATCAGTGAATCATTTGTTGCCATGATGTATCTTATAAAGTAGGAAGGCTCAGGCTTTAGAAATTGCTCTATACACAAACGCACACATACACAAACACACGATACTAATTAAACTGAGAACTGTATTATGGAAACACAAAACTTTTTCTCAAAGACAAATACTTTCAAAGAAAAAGACATTAATAACTTGATTTGTCACGATAACTTGAAGCATATTGAACACCACAAAATTGACTACGGTTTGAGGATACTCACTGCCAATATATTGCAAAACACAATCTTACATTCATCGAAAAAACATTTTGAAAAGAAAGTGGTTAAGGCTGACTATCCTCATAAACATAGGAATAAATTTTCATAAAAATACATTGCTACAAATCAAAAGCCAAGAGCTGTTGAGCCTGCTGGCCAATGCCCTTTTCCCATCTTATTTTTCTGCAGTATCATTCTTAGGAAAACTGCATCGAAACTTTATATACTACTGTAAAAAAGCAGCGAAAAAACAATGCAAAAAACACCTAGAGCACTTACCAACTTTTTTCTGTGTTGGTTTAAACATAATTAACACGTGGGAGCCGTTGCTGCAGTGTATCTAGGCCATATGTTAAGTGGAGTTTTAAAAGTGAGCATTTGCACTGAGGGCAGATGTAATGCTGAAGGTTAAAAAGAACAATCCCAGGAAAACTTTCTTTGGGGACTTTTAAATTCAAAACTAGAACTCCTACTGATCATTCTGATGCAAGAACTTCCACCCAGATGTCTCAGGCAGCATATAAACCTGCATGTCACTTCCCAAGCTATGAGCTAAATTCAGGTGTGGGGGAGGAGAGAGGAAAGGAAACTTTCTCTGCAGACATACTACCTGATAAATAACTTCAGCATTTCCTTCATCTTAACCTGAAACAGATGAGTTTGATTATGATAAAGTAAACTGCACAGAATGTGCTACAGAATTAATAATTTCTCTTTTCTAAAAAGACAGGGGGTTTTATGGGATTATGATTCCTGGATGTAAATATTTATCAAAAAAGGGAGCAGATGCTGCTATCAAAGACGAATCATTTCCTAGTTTCACATGACATCAATCAGACCACTTTTTAATATATGCCAAAAGTAAACAATGCTCCTACATTAAAAACTGATACCACAGTAATATATTGCGAATGCGTAAAAGATGGTAAAGTATGATGGGAAGGTTCAATCCTGGCCTTTCCCAAACACCCTCAGAAAAGAATAAAAAAGCAGGAGTAATCGATGTACTCCATTGTCTGAGTCGAGTGGTGGCTGGTGCGCAGGTAGGAAGCAGAGGGACTCCTCTTTTTTCTCAACTTCTGCCCAGAGTGGGAGAGAGTGGGATGTGCAGCAGAGTAAGGGGAAGAAGAGCAGGTAGGTGAAGTTGTGTGCCTTTGTCTCTCTGTCCCAGGCAGTGGGTGAGCCTGCTTGACAGCTTGACACAACTGTGTCAATGCTTTGGTATTAGAAGGAGCAAATGGACGTAAAGCATCACATAGGGAAAATAAAAATCTAATGTAAAAGGAAACAAAATAAATAAATAAGTGTGCCTGGGGCAAATTATTGAATTAACATACATATATGAAGAAGTCAAATAATGAAGAACAAAGTTTGTGGTTATTATTGGAACCTTTCATCTTATTATAAATACAGTTATGTCTTATTGAGTTTGAAAACATGCCTACAAGAAAAATATGTAAAAGCTGTAGTTATTACCCATAATAAATTGTTTTAGATGCCTGAAAACCTGTAGCACCGATACAAATTTATAGTATCAGAAATTTTTGAGCAATGATTTGTAAGACAAGGAGAAGAGTTAATATGGTAACAATCAGAAAACACTGAAAAGGGCATAATGTGTGCAATAAAAATGAATGAGAAATCTATATTTGTGGGAAGAAACAAAAAAAATGAGAAAATTAAAAGGAATATTGGGGAAATATATTGTGGAAAGAGAATAAAGTGAAAGACAATTTTACCTTTTCCAAGTTGAATGTAATTCTTTCTTTGATAGAACATATTAGAACAATGACATTGCTAGCTAGAGATCATCGCCTTCATGCAGCTAGGCTTCACCTAATATTAACATTAAGAGTACCCTCATCATAATCAAAAGCCAGGAAAACTCTAAAATCCTTTCTTCAGCCTCAGTGGCAACAGTGACTTTCTAGACAAAGATACTGTGTTAGAGCTTGTATGTAAGCATTAAGAGTAGACATGCAATCAACTTACA
This sequence comes from Egretta garzetta, assembly GCF_000687185.1. Taxonomy (NCBI): domain Eukaryota; kingdom Metazoa; phylum Chordata; class Aves; order Pelecaniformes; family Ardeidae; genus Egretta; species Egretta garzetta. The sequence continues at coordinate 5,135,392 of NW_009258414.1, read as the reverse complement.
TGTTTGGTCACCTAGAAAAAGGGTTAAGTCTTTTTTACTTAACCTACACATATGCAAAAAGGAGAGTAAAACAGTAAACCCCAATAAAAATAATTTCAAATGAAGCAGGAACTTATTAATTGAATTATTGCAATTATTATTAATTATTTGTTATTAGTCACAGACGCAATGAACTGGCAACAGATGGTGTGATATGGTGAAAAAGAGATTAATTTCATACATTCACTTTTGGCAGTCCTTCTGCCCAACCAGACCATCTGTGACACATTAGAAATGTTAGAAGCTGTACCATACATATTGCAAAGATGATACAAATTATTTGACTGTTTGCTTTTCCTGTCCAAAATCCATTCAATCTTCATGATCACAGAATTTTAAACAAAGTAATTTTTATCATATACATTCTGACCCATGCTCCACCGCTGTTTCCGTAGCATGCTGCAGAGATTCTGCAGGATTTCATCTAACCCATTTTGCAAACAGCAGAGCTTCACGTTCCAGTCTGTGATTGAGGTAAAGTTCTTACAGCACATTCTCCACTGATAACAATAGGAGTTTAAATTTGCACTTTGGGAATCATCCTTACTTTATTTTGCAATGAAGTTCCAAGTGAAAATTTCTAATCTGTTTACAGAAAACTGATAGGGAGATTAATGCCATCCTCCCCGATAGCTCTTACAATTTTGTTTCATGACAGCATTTAACATTTGGACATTCAGTTTTGTTTTCCTTCTGCTTTCGAATTTTTCTACCGTATTTGTATAATGGAGTCTGTAAAAACAGCCGTTTCATCCAGCCAATACATCTCCATAACACACTTCAGCTTTGCTACAAAGATGTGTATATACACACATAGATGAAATTTTGCTAACCTTTACTTAATATACTTTTAATGTTACAAATTTTAATAGACACCCATGCCTGTATAATAACATTCGGAACACAGAAGTATGATCAGAAATCTCCAAGATTTCCATGGATCAGATTTATTGATATACAGTAATCATTTTAGGGAAAATTTTGACTGGGAAAAAGGCTAATGACATCTGTTTCCAGTTAAATAGTGTGCTTTTTTTAGTGCAATTCTATATTTTAAATTGTCCTAGATATTTTGTCCTAGATAACTTAACATACCCAAATCCATCTGCTACGTGCATCAGATGACTTAAAATTGCAACTTGTAAAAGGAACGAGGAGCTGGATTTCAGTGACCCAAAATGTGTGAGTCACAGATACATACTACATAGGGGCTATGTAGCAAGGTATACGATCATTTTGTGACTCTGGAATTTACTGCTGCAGTTATCACATGATTTTTAGAGATATTTTCACAGAAGTAAAGAGATCCCATACAAGCAATATTGCTAACTACTATGCCTCGGTCCTTCTAAACAGTAAGTGAAATAAGCCTTATGCTACTTTTTACACCTTGTTCCTCAAGTCTTTTCTCTTTACACCATATTTTTTTCTATGGTTTTCTACTCCTCCCTCTTCTCAGTCTAATTTTAATGACTTAGCAACCCAGCTCTCATAAGACCTCTGTGAATTCCTTACCAGAAAGTAATGCAGATTATTACTTCAAACAAGTTTGTTCTGCAACAAATTTTCCAGGTCTCTGTGAGCCTGAAAAGACAGTGTGTTCCACCGATCTACTAACCACAGCAGAGGATATAGGAAGTGGATTCAATACCTGAAACAGAAACGACTTTCATCAGATGCTTTGCTCTTTTACCTCTTGCTTCATGTATGTTTAGCTTGGTAGTAAAAGGCTTCAAATTAAACAAAGAGACTCCACTCCTATTTTCTTATTTTTCCACTGGAAGAGCAAATTCTACTGCCATCACTACTGTCAAAATGGGACAAAGGAAAAGAAACAAGGAGTGTTTTGTATTTAGTCCATACAAAAGCTTGCCTGAGTTGAAGAAAGAGAGATGCTACTGAAGTGCAAATTTTAATACAATAGTCCTACTGTTTTAGCAGTTTTGGTTTTATGTATCTTTAATAAAATAGTAAAATATTTTAAATGCGATTTTTTGCCACGAAACTATACTGGTTAAAATACTTGTTTAATTGCTTAATGTAATATCAGAATATCTATTTTTGTCTATTCTATTAGAATCAGATTTATCACAAATTGTTTTATTTGTTCTAACATTGTGAGTGTACATGCTCAGTTTACAAGAGAGCACATATAACTCCAATGGTGTATTTATCTGTTTTCTTATTTTTACTGTTAAGGAAAATCTGAAGCTATAGAAGATCCAAAAAACAATTGGAAGAAATAAAGATTTTTATTTTCTCCGTACTACTTCTTGCTACTAATTAAGAAGCCAACATAAAAATGAAAGAATTTTCCAAGGCATTAGTTCAAAACTTACTGGACAATGACATCCTCATTTAAAGCCGCTAAGTGACTAATTTAAACATAGGAGACAGATCAAGCTCTTTTCAATTGACATGAGTTCTCAGGTAAATCCTGCCCATCCTGCCCAGAAGGACGCCTCCAAAGCACTGATGATGAGAAGACGACTGCTCTGGCAGTTGATCAGATCTGGCTAGGTGAAACAGACCCTTCACCACCAGAAGATAGAATCAAAATGTCTTTCAGAATTGTAGCAAATGATACCTACTCTGCTCTTAGCTGTATGTCAGGCATTCAGACCCTGGGGAGAAACTCAATATAAATACTTGTAAAATATTTATAAAATCAAATAATTTCTTTGAGTCTGTGACTTCCTTACAATTATGTGTATTTTCAGCAAAAAAAAAAAAAAAAAAAAATCCCCCATTTTAATTTAATGACAATGATGCATCATACATGACTTGTACAATTAATTATGTGAGCTTATGGAGAATAAACTGCAAATCGTAATAGGAATCACTATCTTTATTCCCAACATGCATACAATTGACATCTTGAGCTAGAATAATTGAGAAAACAGAAACCAGGAAGAATTTGCAGTGATGTATGAATAGTCTGCACTCCTTTAAAGAAGATTCATTTTTTATGAGGTTTAAAAGTTCAGTACAAAGTATTTCCTTGTACTTCCTAACTCTCAGAAACATGACCTATCTTCCTTCTCTTTTTCACAACTTTAAGTATGTTATTCTACTGCGAAAGGTTGAGAACAATACTAGATAACTATTACTGTACTCAGAATATTATATAAGAGCATTTAGCATTCTTTGTACAGTTCAGCACTCTGGTCCTCCTTTTCTTTTCAGAGTATTTCCCAAAAAAAGGCATTTTCCCTGAATTTCCTACTTTGACAGCCATGGGTACATATGGTAGATATAAGCAACTACATGCTGAAGTTTAATATGCGAGCTGCGTCCAAAAAACAATTCAGGCACGAAAGTACAGTATTTCCCCCCCACTTTAGTTAGGAGAAACAAACCAAAATCTCATACAATGGAATTTTAGGGCTAACCCAAATTTTTCTTTTCATCTACAACAAAAAATACAGCACATGCTTTGTTCTTTTTGTTAAGTTTTAAAGAAAAAACTCTATCTTGCAGATTAAAAAGTTAATTGCAGAACACTTTGAAATGAAACAGGTTAGCAGTGTCAAACTAAGTCCACAAATATTTCACCATGTTTTAAATTTCCTTCTTCCTTCCATTTTTGCTTGAAACCATGTCTCGAATTCAGTTTGAACTCACAGATTCTTTTGATACCCTTGAAACTGCCTTTTGTTTGCAAATGACTACTCAAGTAAAATATATGCCCCAACTATAAAGTGTATACACTTACAGACTGCATTTCTCGCAAAGCAATTAACTCTTTGTTCAGAAAAGTATAATGGCTTTCAGCTATTTCTGTGTAGCCACCTTCTTTTTAACTACTCATCTCAAGAGCCCACTAATTCCTGAAAGAAAAAATGACATCATCTGTCAGCTATTTCTACCTCCTCCTCCCACTCTTCCTCCATGTATTCTTTTCATGCTTCAGAACATCTCTGATTCACACCATAATGTCTCCGTGACCTTGACTCTATACATTATCTTGTCATCTCGTGTCTTGTTTTCTCAATATCCTTTCTCAGGTCATCTCATCTCTACTTTCTATGCTACGCAATGCCAGGATATACAAATGCTAATAGGATTTGAACTTATGAATCAAAAAGAGACTGCCTTACCATCTTTTTTTGTGAAATGAGAATATTTGTGAGCCCTCATTATGAGCAAGGGTTGATTGGTTTGGCCCCAGAATTATGTAAGATGGTTAGATGGCTGTCCTTCAATAACTAAAAACTGATGGAGTATGTGACGTGTGTCAGGCATGGGCCCAAAGCATTCAGGACTCAGAGTTCTTGGGAACAGCCAAGGTAAGGCTGAACAGCATAACTTAATTCCCAGACATGTATATATTTCAAAAAATAGCCATGAAGACAATTTGGCTTCCCAGAGTCAAGAAAAAATAAGTCACATTAGTTATAGCTTCTTGGTTGCTAGTTCCAGCCCAAATACTTTAGCTAGTGTGAACAAGCAGCATTCCAGTAACATAAAAATAGTCAGTTCAGAAACAGCTAGAGATTTGCTCATTTTTCCAATAAGCTTCATTTCTGAAGTCCTAATTTCTAACTGGCTGAAAGACTGCCATGCAAGCAACAAGCACTGAATTCTTAGAACCAAAGAAATGAAGTTATAAATATGCAGCAACAAAAAATTTCTACTCAGTCAAAATCTGATAAGAGATCACAGACTACGATGTGACGTTTGGGAGTCCTTCTTTTTACTTTCCCCATCTAGTTCATCCTCTTCACAGCACAAAATGGACAGACCATATCTATACCCCTGTCTTACCTGACCATTGCCCTTTAATGTTCCTGGTATGCTGGAAATAAGTGGGTGATTTTCCATGGTGTTTTCCTATTTCCTGTGATAACATCACTGTTTCTTTGTTTATAACCCCGGAAGTCTGTTATCCAAGTAATCCTAGAGTTGCAGGAAAATCCTACCTGTCTGTACATATTTTTCCTAATTTCCAAATATATTGAGTTACTAAAAAAAGCATCAAGTTGGCCACTAAGCTACTAATAGGACACAGCATCAACTAGCCACAAAATAATCTTTTTGTGATTTATGGAGGAAATCAGTTTAATAGTAGAGAAATGAACTGGTGCTGTAGAATGTTATTCTTAAGGCAAGGCTGATAATTTTGGAGCACCATTGTACTTTGAAAAGTATGGAGATAAAAGGGCCAGAGAGAGCTCACCACCTCCCATGGCCCTTTCCTAACCCACCCTCCTTTCTCCTCCCTGCAAGCTTAGTACTGAACCCATTGCTTAAGGTGACACAAACTGGCATGTGAGCTAGCGAAAGAACAGTGACTGGGTCTCAGTCAAAGCCTCTGTAAACCGGTGTCCTTGGTGGCCAGGGAATTTGCAGGGCATTTAGTCACAGTGTGCTGTGCAGGCTATCTAGCTGATTAAGGATTTGGGTTTTGAGATGTTAGATAGGTTTTCCATGGACAAAATTTATTCAGTAAACTCTAACATTCCCCTTGGCGAACTTGTCATGTTTTCCTCTCATTCTTGTCAGAAAGTTCATTGTCGTATATTCTGCATACAATTCTTCCCATATGCTAATATATGCTCTTCATCTCACTTCAAATTCCCCACTTTCTTTCAATTATTTCTTTATCACTCTAATTTCTACTCTAATTTTTAGAGCACAGACCTGGTTAGGCACATGGGTATTCACTTATCTTAAATCTAAAGAAATAAAAGTTCCAAAGATACACATGGAAGTTCCAAAGATACATATGGTTCCTATGGTTCTTCCGTCTTTGATATAGCTTCTAAAAAAACCTTAGAGCAATGATTAGAGAAATTACTATGAAAAAGGATTGCTAATTCAAGGGAAATCAAAATAATTTCAGAATAAAGACGTACCTAGAGTGATTTATTGTATTTTGAGTGTAGAGCTCATTACTGGCCCTGTTGTACGACCCAGTTCTACAGTGATTTGAGCATACTGTGGGATAGAAAATGAGGAATTCTGTTTCTGTCTCTAGCATTGACTGTCTGCATGGTCCTGTACACGCAGCATAACCTCTTTGAAACATGAAAGCAAGACTGTATATTATCTAAACCTGAAAAGAAACATTGGCTTAGTAGGATCTTTGCTGTTTATCTAAGCATTTAGAAGAGAGAGGCGACACTCAGATTTTATTCCTTTCCTCATATATGCTGTTCTCTCCCATCAAACACTTCACAAAATTGGAACTCTCTATCTTCTACTATAAATGTCTCCTACTGGGAAGCTACTTTTTCTAAATGTGTTCAAAATAGATCATTAGCAAGTTTGCCAAAGGAGAACCTGTGTTAAGATTCAAGATTTTATTCCCCAAGAAAACACATTTTACTCTCTCATTTTCAACCAGTATAGGAGACTTTTTCTTCCCCTCAAAAAGGCTAGCACAGGCAAGATCACAGAACACACTTGTTCATATCCTGAACTCAGACTAGAGACAACCTCCACTGACTTCTAGCATAAAGAAATAATAATTATTTTTTTTTTTTTTTTAAGGTTGGTAGAATAGAGCACCCCTCTTATGTAGAAGACCTGAGCCATGGACTCAACACCATTTTAACATCCATCTTACTAAATGCTGTATACCTGGCAGAGTCATGATTTTTGTAATAATCCTCAATCCCAAACACCTCTAATAAGGCTTTTCATGTAAAGGTCGTAACTCACTCTGCCCCTTTGATATTTATGGACATGTTTAGTGATGACAAGAGAGCTATTAACCCGGGTGTTTACATAAATTCAATTAAATTATTAATTGAAACAGCACATAGTAGGTAGGATATAATAATTTTGTTTTGGTGTTTTTTTTATATTTCCCCCCTCTCTTCATATTCCTTTAAACCATAAAAGTAAAGTACTTGAAACTATCAGAAATAGTTAAGGCAATTCAAATTATCAGGAATATTTAAGGAATTGTTAATAGTGTGTGTTGTGGCAATTTTCCTTTTCAGACTGAAACAAGTTTTCCATGACAAAAAAGAGAAAGAGATTGCTGAGTGTAATTATTCCAAGATTCTCCTGTTTTCAAACGACAAGAAAATCAACAAGCCAGAACATATGCATCAAAGAAGTTGTCTTTGTGCTGTGTTTTCCTTGTATCCCTACTCTGACTGAGCCCTTTTTGCTTATTTCATTCAGTTTTCGTCTGCAGTGTGAGATCTGTGGGGCAAGGACTAGGTAGTTTTTGGCTTCTTCAAGACTTTTAAAACAGAAATATTAAATTTTAATAATAATTAGATTTTAAATTGGCAATTCATAGAGCTTCAAAGTCATTCATGATGAGGTTTTCATTCTAAGGAACAGGACAGAACACTGTATGAAAAAGTATATAGATTGTTGTACCTTCTTATTCTTGTACTGCACAGGTCCATGTAGCTTAAATGCATTTTACATAAGGTTTTCTATTGCCATCTCTATAGAAATGTCTTTCTGTGCTAATTAGATCTGCTCTATTCTATGTGTAATGATACTTAATAAATTCTAAGTGTTTCGAAATATGTCCTATTTCTTCTATCGGAACACCTTAGGAACTGAAAAGAAGAAATGCAGCGCTCCCCTCATCTGTTTTGGGAAAATAATCATAATTCAGAGCTAGAATGTGCTATTCCTTCTAATGGGATAGCAGTTTCATGGAGTCAAATCTTAGATGGACTACCCCACAACATACCTGACCTGGGCCATAATAACTGCAGGGGTTTGAACATTCTAAATTAGCTAGTTCAGAACACCAGCAAAATGGCAAAAGATGAATATTGACAAATAAATATAAACTGGAGAACATGCTCCATTAACATTTCTTAGTTGTTTGATAGAAATGACCAGGGGCACATATTGTAGAATAATAAACCCTTACATCTTTAGGCACCTTTCCCCCTCTTTCCCATTTAGCACAAATTGACTTTTCCCCTTGGCACATAAAAGGACTATTGTTTGCAGAATAAAAACCTGCTAGCGTATTTCATGCTGCTATTTTTTTTTTTAAAGGGAGCATCTCATCTTAAATCAATCATAAATCAACCCATGAAGGGCAAAAAATGTCCCCTTTTCTTTCATTTCTGACTTTAGTGATATGAAGTTCAAAGGCTAGGGCTATTTTGGTGAAGTTGGGGTGAAAGTTACCCTAATCTTCTTTAAAGCACAAAAGAAATGAAGTTGCTATCAGTTTTTGAGTTGTATACAGACATTTATTTGATTCACACAACTTAGGTAGTCTTTCCTTGTGATGGATGGATTCACGCTCTAAACTTTCTATTATTCTGAGATGGCCCTTGGTGTTGTGCAGCAGGCTGCACTTAGCATCCATTACCAGAACATGCCTTAAACAACATAAATCCGTCAAGAAAAAAGTGGCAGATCTACACCAAAGGATTCCCAGGTTGAGTGTACAAGAGAGTCATTGGTATTCTAATAATATTTGTTAGGTTTCTTGAAATATTTGTCCCTTCTTAAATATCTGTTTTTCATAAAACAGGCCAACTTTGGATTTCAAAGAGTATGCGTACATTGCTTTGTTAACCATATGTCTTCAGGTCTTAAAATTATCTACAAGTGGCAGTTAATTTATATGATAACATTACAGATATTCTAATTTTCTAACCCTTTCTTACAATGCAGCAACAAGACAGCAACACAGAGACTAAAGACTGTGGACTGAATTTTCTGTTGTACCTTTGCCAATTGTGGTCTGCAAAGACATTGACTGGTGAAGTATTTACCTCCTTAGTTAATCTTGTTTCTGCTGGGAATTTGTGTAGGAGTTGCATGATCTGGCAGTTATATAATCTGGCAGCTACATTTAAGTAAATAAGATGCTAAACCCAGTGTGGAATAAGAAAAAGGTTTTCACTACCAAGCATCAAGATCATCAGAACTGAGTTAGAGGAAGAATCAGCAGTGGTTTGAAAGCCCCAAAATAAATCAAGAGAAGACTCAAAAGTAAGCTACCCTTAATGGTTTCTTTTGTTTTACAATGAGTCACCTGCTTCTCTCTGTTTCTGATCATTTTGATTTCTTGTTTATTTTTATACTTGTAGCAACTTTCTTCATTTTGCATCTATTTTTGTCTGTCAAATGGCAAACCCCAAACTAGTGTCTCTTCAGTCACCTCCATCACAGAACCTCACCTCCTAGATATGCAGCAGAGGAGGGGAAACAACACACTGCGTGACAACCTGACATCTAGCACGGCTCTCTTCAAAAAAAGCTTTTCAAGCTTGCTGTCTTTCCAGGTGACTGCTCAAACAAGATGCAAAACCACAGAGTGAAGTATTGTATGAATATTAAAGGGAGATAACCTTTACCTGGTTAATACCATTATTTATTAAACTGGTGACTTTGGCAGACAAATTGATGTCAGGGTTCACGGATTGCTTGGACTGATTTGAATGATCCTCAGAGGCTAACAGAATCGAATGAGGTTCAAGTTGCAATGAGAAAATTAATGTCCAAGAGTTCAGATGCACTGTTTGTGCCTGGCAGGACATAATGAAGAACTTTAGGTAAGGCTTATCAACATGGTAACTTAAGTAATCTTCACAGACAGAGGAAATGGGATCATAGAATCATGCAATGGTTTGGGTTGAAAGGGACCTAAAGATCATCTAGTTCCAACCCCCCTGCCATGGTCAGGGACACCTTCCACTAGACCAGGTTTCTCAGAGCCCCATCCAACCTGGCCTTGAGCAATTCCAGGGATGGAGTATCCACAGCTTCTCTGGGCAATGTGTTCCAGTGCCTCAACACCCCCATAGTGAAGAATATACTAGACAAGCCAGAAAAAGAGTCCGTAACTGGGATTTTGATTAAGATCTGACTCTACCATAGAAAAGCATGTGAAAGTCTATGCTATACCTAAGCAAGAAGGAAAAATAAGTTTCTGGCTTTTCAGATCACTGTCCTCAAAGTTACAGTCAAGTCTTTCCCATGGTTTTGTCCATCTGTCTAATCGGCTATAAGCCTAGACAGCATTGGAATGGAGTCAGTGTCATTATCCCCTTGCTGTAATTGGCATGGCAGGATGGAGCAGCATGTACAGCCCTCTCCTGGTGTGAGAGAAAGAGTGAAGAGAAACCAAAGCAAGTGAGCCAGATGTCACAGAGACCCTAAGAAGTGTGCTGGGATCCAGAGGAAGAGTGAACAAGCTGTCTGCTTTTACCACAGAGAAACTCTGTTTCTTCCATTCCTCCATTTTCTTTGCTTTTCCCAATGCATAGGACTTTGTTGTTGGTGGTGCTTTTGTACCTCTGACCAAACGTAATGTATTTCAGTAACTATGAGTATGAAACATTCCATTTTTGATGTGCCTTTCCCCTTTTCATGTGCTAGGCATTAATGTTACTATGAGAACATGAGGGAACAAGATTGTTTAAATGGCAATATAGGAGCATGAAAGAAAGAGAAGGAGTTAATAAAAATGAACCACCATTTTATTTTGACAGTTTCTTAATCTCTTTAGAAAACTTTCTTTGGTTTATCTTTCTCTCTAAGAAGGCCAGATCCCACTACAGCTGTGACTGGAAACTTCAAACTTGGTCCGTAGACCAAAGAAACTGGTCCAAGAAGCAAGAAGGAAAAGAATAATTTAATTCTGTGGTATGTAGTACAATACAACCCTGATCTATGCTAGAACTTCTAAGCTTGAATGCCCATAGTAGAATCAAACTGTTGTGTAAGTTGGATAAATCTTGGGGCTGTGGTATGCCTTGATCTGTAACAACCTTCTAGGTCAATTCAGAACTCTATCAGACCTGCTGTGCCTGTTTTTACCTTCCTCCCGATACATTTCAGATTTTGTCTGGCAGCCTAGCCAGCTCTGAGAGGTAAAACACTGCTAGAGTAATACTGAACTGACTGTAAAAACCCCAACAAAAACCCAAGCAAAACAAAAAGAGAAATGGTACTGTAATTTCCGTTTTAGTTTTATACAAAACTGTGATTTTGGTTTCATCCTTCTTCGGATTTCAGTTCTAGTGTGTAACATCCAGAGTTTGTTTCAGATCTCAGCAGAGGTGTTACACGCATAAGCATTTAAATAAACCCAGTGTCCTCAGTTCAGAATGTACAGTGTTACCATACATGTTTCTCCAGAATCAAAGGTGAAAGAGAATTAAATAGGTTCCAGATGGAGTGGACTTTAGCTAAAGAGGAAAAGTCAGAAGCTTAACCATATGATAGACCTAGAGGCAACTCCAAAGCTGCCAGGAGCTGCCTTTGGAGTCTGCCAAGGAGACAGATGCTCATGCCAACAGTGCATAGATTGGCATCATTTATATCACATCAGGTCTCATGCTGTCACGATGCTACAGTGCAAAGTACTAAGTCAGACAGCTAATATTTAGAAAAGAGCAATTGCACTGCATATATTTAGATCATATACCCAGTAACAGTTTTCATATTATATTTACCCTTTTGCATCTTGACTTCTGAGATATGAAAGCATGCCTTACCTTACTATATTCATTTAACCCTTAATGAAAACTTGACAAATGCATCAAAGCATATACTAAACCTTTAATTTTTGTACCAGTGCAAAACACCTTGCCATAAGTAGCGATCAGATAATTGGTATTAATGTGGAAACTAGATCTTCCACTTATAAAGGAATTTTGCACAAGATCCAGGGAATTGTTTGGGTTTTTTCCCCTCTCTGTTTTCACTTTACAAACCCTGAATATAAAGCGCAAAGCTGCAAAGGTATAAACACACAATACATATCTAAACCCTGTTTTTCTTTTAGTGGATTCATACCTTGTTCCTAACTTCTTTCTCTATCACTTGGAACACCTTTCTGTCTGAAAATAAATTATGCTCTGTATGAAGCATCAAGCCTAACCTTAGGCATCTAGCAGCATAGAACTGTACAGATGTATTACAGCAAATATCCGTATTACACGCTGTGTCATGGCATTTGAACAAGTGCAAACTCTTGCATGCAATTTTGGACACAAACTGGTTCAAACATGCCTTGTGTAGAGATCACTGTGCTGAGACTTCAGGTCTGATTGCACCGTCTGTTAAAAGCACACAGTTTCATGGAGTTCTCAGAATATACCTAATAATCATCTAAATCCGACATTAGTACAAAAGTTCTGAACAAAGTAGGGTGCAGATGGATAGAAACCACTGTCTCGGCACACAGTAAATCAGTGACATCAGAAAAGAGCACTGCAGCTCTGAAATACATCCATAACAGGAAGGATTAACTTTGTTCTCTATGGAGATCCCACCATTAAGTGCATTAAAATCTACCTCTCCCTGATTGAGAGCCTGAATAAACATTGACAATTATTTAACAGCTGTTTAGGCAGCATGTTTACATATCCTGGGGACTGTGCCATCCAAATATTGTGATTTCATTAAGGAGCTTTGCCCTAAAGAAGCTGAGGGATTGAGACTTCTGAGAACCCTAGAGCAACATGATAATTTTCCTACTGCACTACCTGGGCTTCACAAGGGGTTGATCTGGAAGCAACCTTGCAGATGGTTTACTACTAGAGAAGTCCTCAGCAGCATGGTAAAACAGAAGGGCCCTGGGGGAAAAAAAACACAAAAAAACCCAACAACAAAACCCCAAAACTAAAATGCATTACCACTGTCAGACATTGTGTAAACAACAACAACATAATTTTGTTTATTTGAGGGCTTTCTGATGCATTTCCCTGGCTTTCTATTCCTAACCACCAAACACTCATTAAAAATCCTACGTTCTCTGTGCATCAGAAAAATAAGCATCTCCATACCAATGCGTACTTGCTGAATGCCAGTATCCCCTTCACGTGCCACAGAAAAGTACAGGATTGCATCAGCTACTAAGTTCTCCAACTCTCCCCAAAGAAATAAATGAAGTTAACCTGCTAGCTTCTTAAAAAGCCATAGCTAAGCATCTCCATCCCACTTATTTCATGGCCGAACAGTCTGCTCTCAAATCCCTGTACACTCTTGAGAGTCTTTTGATACCATTCAAAATATGGATTTCATTTGTGTAGGCATATCAGCAAAAGTTCTCCTGGTAAACTGTGACTTGAGAACTGCATGATTGTGGCAGCTGGAGCCCGGATAAGACCTTTTCTGGATTTATTGACATTTGGAAGAGGCAAAGAAATACTTTCAAGAACTAGTTTCAAGAACCGATGAGGTCAGATAATCTTGAGTGAGGTATGGTTGGGATTAATATTCCTGGGCTGAATAGCTCTCCTTGTCTGCAAACTCAAATCACACTTAGGACCCAATGTGCTGCTCACTTTATGTTAAAATATATATTGACCCAGTCTAAGGAGCCAGATTTTTTCCCCCACAAGATGTTCTTTATAACATTTTGAATACAAAAGATATTTAAACCAAATTTATCTTTTTCAAACACTGTAAACATAAAAAAACTGCTGTACAATGATAGAGTATTTCCGTAACAGACACTTGAAAAGAATGCAACATTATATTTGTTTAATCCAATCAATTTACATTCAGTTCCTTTAACGTGGCAGAAGTTATAAATGAGTGTATTTAATCTCTTCAGAGTTCAAATCTTCATTCATTACAAATAGTACAGTCCTTAAAACACACATTATTATTTCCAATACGAAATATGAAAGTAATAGTTCTCTTTACTAAAATTAACATCTGTTTTCTTCAAAAAAGCAAACAAAAAAGCTTATTTGTGTTTAAGGAATTATGTCTTTCTGCTCTCAATCAGTCAAAGGAGACATTTGGCTGTTTTTTTCATGGAAAGCATCTTTCTTATGTGTCACGTTTAAAAATTACAGGTAATACCAAAAAACCCCACCCAAACCCATGGAAAACAGAAAGGATGTTATACCCAGGAGAACATATATAGCATGGAAAAAATCACAGTGTCATGGGAAAAAAAAAGTATCAAAAAGGCAATTCAGGCACTTCTGTTTCTTTTCTCTCATTCCAAGGCCAAGAAGACAGTAAATAGAACCAATTTAAGTATCAAACAAAAGAATTTTTTTCATTCCATCTTACATCAATTTACCTGTGGAACTAATTGCCATATGAGCCTGTGTAAGACCAGCTAGAAAAAGACTCTAGCTGTGTAAGACCAGCTAGAAAAAAGCAAATGTGTATTCAACTGGGTAGAAAACTATCATAATGGTTGTTCATTCACTGACTACAAAAGATTTCTGTAAGTGCTATTTTCATGCTATACAGTATATTTATTTTGAAACACAAAGTACTGGCCGCTGCCAGACAAAGCACTGAAATAGATGTGCTGCTAGTAGATAATTAATGTAACCTAGACTATGTTGGGGGTGGGATGTGGGGGGAAGGAGAGACACTGAGAGCCAAAACGCCCTTGTTTTTCAGCCGCTATGGAAACTCACAATTTTCCTTTGGCCAATAACTGAAAAACAGTCTTTTCCATCTTAAAAAAATAACATTTGAGTCTGATATATTTTTGACAGTTATAATCATCAAAAGAGGGAGTTTAAGAGAGGGGTTTGTCCAGTTTCATTAACTAACCATGTCAGATCAGGCTGCTTACTCCAAAGTCAGCAGTCCAGACCCAAAACATTCCCTTTGCAATAGTGACCGTGTGCATTGCTGGTGGCACAAAAGCACTCTCCATGCTGTGACATAGCCTCTCCTCTACTAGGATATCTCCCAGTCGGCAACCCAGGACTCCGGGCAAGGTGGGCTTGACTCCAGGATCAGGGACCTCCTTGCTCTTACGCTAGTCTGTCTGAGCAGGTAGTGAGCACTCTGGGGAAACAGACACTTTTGGCAAATTCTTCCTTAATTAATGCCCACAGATAAGCCCCCTGAAATCACTAAAAAGCCAAGAGCCAAACGAGTCCCAACAACTGAATTTAATTAAACATTATAAGCATTCCTATCTTCCTTCTACTTCCCATTTTCACGCAGATAAACAAATGGACAAGATTACTGAGTCAGAGCAAAGGTTCACTGAGCTCATTCTCCTTTCTCCACAAACAGCCACAAAGGAGTGTCTTGTGCTGAGTGTAAGGCCAGGCCAAGCATACACAGTCCTTTCCCTTCGTGCACTCTCAGCCTCCAACCATTTTCAGCTCAGCAACCTGCTTGGCTCCATATCATCTCTTAATAACCCTCCCAGGACTTCCTTGCCATGAACTTGTCTGGCCTCTTCTGAGCCTTACAAACATAGCCAGAAAACAGAAATGATAGTTTTTTTAGCTTCTGAGATTACACGGATATAAAGGATTTAAGTATGACTAAATCATTACTGAAATCTACTCACTATGTAAGTGATCAGAGTTAATAACAGTTCCTGCTGGTTGGATAAGTGCTAAGTCCAATGCTACATTTATTCACATAGTCATTACTCTTTGCCTTGCACCTAAATAACTGTGCCCTCATGTAGACCAAGACTCCTCTATTCTGGTATGTATAAATCAGAATAACTGGATTTCCCAGATCCGCTTTTGTGTAATTGCAATGCCAGACCTCTAAATTATGGACAATTTTCTTTAGTCTTAGATTGCTGCTGACCAAGAGGAGGTTTAAACAGTATAACAATGCACATGTAATAGAAATAAACAAGTTAATGTATTTATAAGCCCAAAACCTTTAGAGGAGATAATATTTAAAAATATGTATTTGAGTATAATATTTGCTACAACGGCAAGTAAGTTGTAGCCTGCCATTACTGATGTGGAAGATTATTCAAATTGGTGGGTAGTTCTACTGTTTCACTGAGGAAAGTAAATTCTACGTAAGCAACTATAAAGTTGTAGTTGTCGAACTACTTGTACAAGAAGATCATTTTTTAGGAATTCCTAGGAGGTAGAAAAAGAAAGAAACTAAGGCTGTCTAATCAAAATATGAAACTCCCAGTAGGAGAAGAAAGCTTCAACCTTCCAGATATAAAACATATTACACAGCATTCACACTTGAGCAATTGATAGAATGGTTTAGAGAGACAGCCATGCAGTCAGCAGAATAGATAACCTTGGGGGAAATATATATGAAATTTCTATCCCTCCAGGTATTATTCATTTGCTGAAACTGAAGGAGCAAAGATCCAGAGCTTTAGACCATTAAGACTACAAAGAAAACGCGATTAGCTCATATGCAGAAAATTTAGCTTTAGCCTGTATCTCCTTATGAAACTTCAAAGGGAAAAATCTCATTTTTTTAATAATAGAAAATACCAAGGTATCTTATTTCAATCGAGGTGTTACTGCAGTCAGTTAGAAATCATAACTGATCTTTTCGTTTGAAAAGTACAACACATTTTTTCAATAGATATTGGCAATTCTTTAGGGCCCAATCCTAAGACAAAAGCTTTTCCATTGCCTCCATAGGTTTTGTATTAGGCCTTTAGTAAACTGAAATGAAACAAAATCCCAGAACACTTACGCATGTTGCCATTTATCAAACAGCCAACTAAAACTGCAACAGCATTCAGAGTCACAGGCTTTCTATCATCTCCAGTGAAATATGGTCCTAGTGGAATGCAGGATCAAATTCAAACACTCACTCTACAACAGAGGAAAGAAATATGCCATAGCACTAGGCATACTATGAGCAATAGGAATATTAACTATGGCCATACATGGAAAATATGTAGCCCTTATCCTGTATAAAACCCTTGAATGATCCAAAATACTTTCTGATGTCAGATGCTGGCAGCTGTAAGACTGAACTATGATTTTTTTAATCTCAAGCTTAGCCAATACCTGTTAAAAGAAATTTAGACAAAATTCCCTTTTGCCAAAAAAGTTAAATCTCCTTATTCTACTAGTTGGAGATATTTTTCTTTCATGCTGAGTGCCCATATAATTTCCATTTTACTTCTATAGGCTACTTGTCACCCACCTCTGATGGAAGTAATGGAAGAATGTAAGAACATACACAAACCACAATCAGGTCCCAGTGGAAAAGCCTGAACTCCGGGAGAAAGAAATATGCAGAGACGTGCAAATTTTCTCCATTTGAAGAAGGATTTAGGAATTAGGAATAAAGAACACATGCCACTCAGACAGGATTCCTATTCTTGCTTGTTAGGAGCTGCTAGTCATACACTTGCTAGTTCAAAAAATCATGCCTGGGCTCCCACCACCATTCCTCCCAATAGATAACTCTACTTAGCCCAAAGAGCACAAGACTCCTTTTGCTAAGTATCCAGGGGCCCCTTTACAAAACAACATATGAAAAAAGTGTGGTGCCCTGCATTAACGTTTTTTCCTCCATTAAGGCCATTTGGTTATGCAATGAATGTCCCAGGGTGTTGTCCTGGACTGCCCTGGATCACTGTGACTGCAACTGGAGAGATTAAATCCAGAGAATATGTGGGCGTTTGTAGCTGGGTATGTATCTTCAGAAAGTGTGACCAGTGTGGAGGGATGGAAATTTCATACAAGTTTTCTCCCCAAGGTTATCTATTCTGCTGACTGCGTGGCTGTCTCTCTAAAGCATTCTATCAATGGCTTAGGTGTGAATGCTATGTAATATGTTTTAAATCTGGAAAGTTGAAGCTTTTTCTACTGGGACTTGCATATTTTGATGAGACAGCTTGCTACTAGAGTTATTTACTTGTCTTTTAAATAGGGTATTCACAATTTAGAAATAATTTAATCTTCTTGAATATTTCAGTTTTTAATTAGGAATGGTTCCACTGCTCACCTGTATTTGAAACTCATTAGATAAAATATTTCATACAGCACAAAGACAGAAATTAAAAGGGAGATTATTAATGTTACAGCCTGCTAACTGGCACATAAAAAGCTATACAGATACCCACATCAGTCAGTCTGTATAGAAGTCAAATCACTGAAGTTCTACTTACTGTTATTAGGAAGCATGTAATAAAATACTAAATACCTGCCTTAAGACAAAGATTTTCCTTTCCTTTTTTTTTATTATTTTAACACTTTTTAAATTACCACATTTACTTAAAATCATCGGAATATTTGGATTCTCACAACAGCAAAAATCCTTTTCATCTAGAATAGTTTAAGAGAGTTGACAAAAACTTTGAAATAGTTTTGATCTGCTCAAATCTTCATTGTTACTCTAATAAAATACTTAATAAAAGAATGTCAATAATTCCACATACTATACACCCTAGAGACAACGTTGGAAACAAATATTACTGCATTTCTGTTATACGGCATTTGTTAGATTAATTAGGACTAAAATGTAGGATGAAATTCTACCAGATTTTTTTTTTTTTTTCCCTCACGTGTCATGATTTCTATATTCTGATTAAAGTCTTTTGCCATTCTTCAAAGCTGAAGTCTGGGAGAAGCTATTCACTAACTCTGAGTTTATGAATCCAAAATAATGAAATCATGTCTTTTCTTGTTTTAAAGCCTACTTGATCGCTAAGGATTGAAAAGAAAAATCAGTGGGCCTTTGCTATAAGGCTTTCAAGAGAAGACATAGAAACTGATAGATCAGATGCTTGATAAATGGCAGATTGCCAGGGAGTCATCCATATGGCTCTCCAGATAATGTTTGAATATGATGAAAGTTTTCTTTGATTGAAAAGCCTACAGTTTCAGACGCTTTCCACATACCCTGAAACTTGCATTAATAAGGCTCAATTCGGAACAAGTTTTCTGTGCAAAACACTTTCTCATTTGGCCAGAAGATGGTCAATTATCATAACATTCATCCATGTTTTCCAGGCTCTTCACAAGTCAAGAAATTAAGTCTTGCTATAAGAATCAACTCTCCTTGAAAAAGCCATGGTGTGGAGTCAAGAAAGGTTCAACTCTGCTAAAACATGATGGATGTATGTTCCACCAGATTTAAGTACCAGATCTATAGGACAGGTTTTCTATTTCCTACAGTGTTTTGCAAAATGGGCAAATAGCCATTTATTTTAAAAGGATCTAATACGTATCAAATGTATTGTTCGATTATGTAAGTGAAAACAGGCATAGTCTGACCCTACGTTGACACTTCAGTGACACAATAGCACAACAGAACTCAGTGGAAGTTGCAAGCACAGAGAATCACTGGCAATCAGCCTATGTGTAGGAACTCGGGGTGAAAGGCGGAGAATGTTTGATGAAGCCGAGAGGATCTTTGACATCGCTGTTTATATTGGTGGTAAGATCAAATCTGTATATATACTTTTAAGAGATAACACAAAATGTTCATGCTGTCAACTGCTTAAGTACTTTTTTGTAACACTGGGCATTGCTAAGACTGTTTTGCAGCTGCTTAGGAGGGCAAACAGCTGATTCCCTACATCCTAAGAACTCCTAATTTCCAGATTGAACGTAATACTTTATCTACTAGATAAAACTTTCATGCCTATATTTTTAAACCGAATGTACTGTCTTTAGCTTCACAGACCTCTGTCCAGTGTGTGTGTGTGTGTGTACATATATGTGTGTGTATATATATATATATATATATATATATGTCACAGAAGCAGAAGAAGTAGTAAAGACTAGGCATTTCAGGCATTTTATGAGGTTAATAGGGGAAGAATGCAATGCCCTAATTCAAACAAAGAGTTCAAATGTGATTAAATGGCAAGCTAATTAATGTAGCACAGTCCAGGTTACATATTGACTTATGACTCAGCCATTTGAGACTTGATGTTTGAAAAATTACATCTCTGCTACCTCTAGTTGACTAAGTTTATACTTTTGCTTTGGTTTATGCTTTAGATTCAGATGAGGTATACCAAATGTGATTCATCTTTTGTAAAAATCCAATCATTTTTGTTAGAAACAAATCCAATTTGTTTATTAATCTCTCAAATATGTCAAATGGATTTTTAATTGAGAAGTAATTGCATTTTGCCTTACACAGTTTTTGTTGATTTCATAAGCTTATCATCAATCCTTTGGTGATTTCTCACCTGATAAAGAAATAACATATCTAATTAATCATGTTGTGTAATAACAAATCTCCTATTTAGAGGTACAATAATTAGAGTGGGAAAATGCTAGGAAAACAAGAAAATTATTCCCCAAGGTAGAGGGATTGTGGATTCTACTTGAAAGGAAGATATGCAGTTTGCAAAGTTGATTAATTAATTTTAAGAGGATCTCAAAAAGCTTGGTACTTTGAAGTATGCAATCAGTTTGGAAAAAAATAAATCTGTGCTACAAAGATACATTGTACCAACTTTCAAAATATTATCTGTGGCAAAACACAGCATTTGCTTTGCTATATGAAAAACCTGTTTTCACTTTTGGAGACACAGTATGATAAATTTTGGCAAGCTGAGTGATTTCCTATCTATGATTCATTTGGCAAGGCAGAAATGCTAAATAAGAAGCTTGCCTTGAATTTACATACCCCATCCATACAGTTTCAGCTGCAGCAGCTGAGAGTAAAGAAGATGCTAGTTCAAGTGAGAAGTCTTTTTGGACAAGAGTCTGTAATGAATCACACTTAAAATATGTGGTCATTCTCCACCACGTGTGTATTTTTATCATTCTTATTAGACATCCCAAAAATGTAAAAATCTCTATACATCTCATTTTGAGACCTGTGGCAGAGATGAATAGATAGTTTAAATGAATGATTTGAAGCTGACAACCTCAGCAAACTGTGGTTCAGAGCGACTGTAAGCATCACAGCTGTGGCATCATGCTGAAAATATCACCCGAACATATGTACAAACCTCAAGAATGAATGAATTGTGTCCTGGAGGGGAAAGGACAGGAAAAGAACACTAAATTCTGTTAGGCACTTAAAAGTGTATCTGAAAAGTCTCTTCAGTATAGAAGATTACGAATTCTCCTCTAGAAAAGAAAAAATATAATGAAAAGAGTCAAACACAGAGCAGTTGCTGTTTTCACAAAGCTGTTTTGAACTTCCATTTCCCCTTTCTCAGGGCACAATTTGAACAAACCCAACACTTCTGCCTGAATAAATCAAATAATAAAATACTAAAAGTACATGAGGAAGAGTCTTACAGTTTCAAATGAGTACCTGGAAGAGCAACAGGACTTTATGGATCAATAATTTTCTATCATTTGCCTATTGGATAAGCTCTTTGAAAAAAGGACTTTTTGTTTCGGCCAGCAGCAGGCCTGTGATTTGAGCTATTCAGCAGTAACAAAATAAAATGAGATAGCAGCTTATTTTTACTTGTTTCATAACTTTTCACAAATATACTCTTTTCTCAAATATGCCATATAGTTAATTGACATATAACAAAAGCAGCAGCCCACATTCCTCAGACTTCTACTTATTTCATTATTCTCCCCTGCCCTTTAGAAATATGCCTATGCTCATTTCCAAAAGCCAAAAGAACATTTTTTTTCTTCCTCAACTCCTTAAATGTGAGGCCCATCAGCCCATCTTGACAAGATTATCCTGCTTCATAATGCAGGATCTGCCTCTTGTGAGATACCATATATATGCTATACCTATATAATTTCATGGCCAACATCACTTTTCCTTGCCTGTTCTCATGACTAAACCCTGCTGAGTAGGAATTCTGCAGGACTTCCTGATGTATCACCATCAAAAGGTCCATTATTCAAAACAAATAATTTTCATAATCTTCCAAATGACAGTCACTAGAAATCAGTCATAATACAGAATTCTGCAAAAGTTATACAAGTTCTGAAGTCAACACAGCCCTAGATACCCATACCACCACTGGGTACTTCATTTCTACACTGTTCAAGTTCTAGAACTAATAATTTAATCTAAGAAGTCATCATGCTTTTTGCATAATCCATTTTAGACGTATTTTTCTTTCAATCTCTTTTCTTTCAATCTTTTCCATTTCAAAGGCAGGCTCCTTAGAACGATCAAACTCATCATTCATACTCAGTTTCAACGTTAATTAATTTCAATGTATTTTCAGATTCACATGAAAAGTACAATTCTTCTATTAGAGTCTGTGACTTTGTATCTCACCACTGACTGGAGGCCAAGCCTGTCAGACACAAAACTCCGTACAATCTCTCTTCTGTGGCTGAAAATTATTCTCCTAAAAAGTGTTGCCAACAACACTACCAGGCTGATACCCATCAATTTGAGAGGCTCCATAACTGTATTATATTACAAGGTCTCATGGGACTTTCTTCTTTGTCCTCTATAACATACTATTTCTTTAAACTAAAGATGGACTTGTCATTATAAAATATTCCCCCCCACCACTGTAATTTCTTAGTCTAGAAGAAACTATTCAAAATCTGTGAAGTTCAAAATCTGACAGGTTCAACATTTTGAAGGCAAATCTAAAGTGTCATGGACTTAAAACTTTCTGTTATCTGCAATCCTAGCTGATTATTTCAGCTGACTGTAAAGATAGGAAAATAATCTTTAAAGAAATTATTTGAAAGAATAAATTTGCTTTTTATATTCTATAACTTACCTGGATTTAAAGTCCTAAGACATCCATTCTCTAAAGAAAACTGGCCTTAAACTAGTCACATCCTCTGTAGCATGTTTTTAAAGCACAGAACATTATCTTTACACTATGTGTCACAGAGAGGGTTTATTTGTGAAATATTTATTCTGTTTCTTTCTGATTATTTCACAATCCCTAAAAAAAAGTATTCATGCAACATTATTTCAGTTAATGTAATCTGCAAATTCCTGCTATATTTCATTCTATCAAGTAAACACTCCTTGACTTTCTCTCTCATGTCACACACTCCAGCAGCTGTGTCCTTGATGAATCTGGATAGAAATTAGTTTAGATCTGATAGCATTCATCTTGTTTGCTAATTTTAAACTTTCTCTTCTCAATTCAAACATCTCTTCATTCAGCTATTCCTGATACCCATTTATTGGCAAATACAGTAGTCCCCAGCAGCTGGCAATATGAATTACACCTATTTATCCTAGAAATGGGCCAGCACTGCAAAATTTAAGACTGGTTGAAAAACAGACGGAGATGACAGAGGTGACTGTGAGAAGAGCTGTAATAAGTGCTTGAGTTTCTAGACAATGAATCAATTTATGTTACTGTTAGTCAGTAGAATCTTAATAAACACATTTTTCTAAGCTTGGAAAAATAAAATTCAGTTCAAAAATTCTCTACATAGCTAATCCTAATGTGCCTACTTTTTAACAGCTAGGTATATACTTTATATACTCTTCTCAATAACCTTCTACCCTATTTCTTATAATCACATGCAGTGCAGTCACCCGCCAGCTGAAACTAATGAACATTATTTTTTAGGTTCATGGCTGAAAACAGGATGGCATTGTCGCTGTCATAGATTACAGTCTGTTAAAATTTTTTCGTGTGCTGACACTTATTTTAATAATAGATACGGAACATTTCTTGTTTCCTAAATGTTTAATATGGACTGGCTGCTCAAAGGTGCTGTCTTGTGAAATCATTTGCTTTTACATATTTTAATGTTTAAAAAAATCCCTATTTTAATATTTGAGTAAGGATATAATGAAAATTCCTCCACTTGGCCACAGATGCACCTGCGAAAGTCCACTGAAGTATTAAAGATTCCAAATTAATTTCTTTTACTAACATGACAGACAGTTATGATGGAAAAAGGGCATGAAGCTTTCCTTGTATGGATGGAGAGAGAGCTTTCCTCATATTAGGTGAAAGGATGGAGAGAAGTTCTTCATTTATACATTATTATTCTCCAAACCAGTGACAATTAGACTAAGAACAACAGCACAAGGTTTTGTGGCTCCCTTTTGTTTCAGAAAATCCTATTTTACTGGAAGGAAATGCCCATATGGTTTTACTAAGGTTACGCTGGCGTGGGGCTAAGCACAGTCAGAAAAGTCACGGTGTGGAGATGCTAAGCTGTCTGATGAAGGGCACTGATTTGTGGTTACAGCCTAGATCAGGTGGGGGGTCGGCCTCTTCTCCCTGGTAACAGATGATAGGACGAGGGGGAATGGTTTGAAGCTGCGCCAGGGCAGGTTTAGGCTAGACATTAGGAAAAACTTCTTCACCGAAGGGGTTGTCAGGCTCTGGAATGGGCTGAAGAAGGATAGATGAGGTGCTTAGGGCCATGGTTTAGTGGTGGGATGGCAGGGTTAGGTTAAAGGTTGGACTCGATGATCTCAAAGGTCTTTTCCAACCAAAGTGATTCTATGATTCTATGATCAGGTATTTCTTTTTCTTCGCACATTTTTCTTTTTTAGCAAAAAACCCCTCACTTCTACCTCTGATGGTAAGAAATGAAATGAGGGGAAATTATCTTTTGATTTGTTTTAAATTAGAAAAACAAAATGTGTCCAAAGGGTAGCAAGACTCTTACGCTCCTCCACATCCTACTCTCCTGTTCTTACTATTTACAAGTGTGTACATACTAAAAATTACACTTTTCATTATGGAAATGAACTATAACTATGAGGGGAAAAAATTAATCATTGATTAATGTCCCAGAAATACTGGAACTTTATAATTGATATTCCACTACTCAAGTTGAGGTATACCAAGGAAATGTAAAAGGTTTTTATGTTTTTTCTCTTTTTATTCTATCCTGCAAGAAACAATGAAAATAAAACGCATTATGTACTAGAACCCACAAGCACACTGGAGCTGCCACAGATACAAATATATAAAAAGGTCTAAAGAAAAACTTGCTACTGTAAAACTATTCAATTGTTATTACACTCCACCCAACCAAAAAAAACCCCTGGTTAATTTATGAATGTTGCCTCCTTCTTGATAAGTGCTAAATCTGAATATAATAAACAGGCATCATAACTGCCACAATTCTGCTAAAATAAATTCAACTCAGGGCCAAGTCTCCTGGCATATGTTTATGCTACGTATTGCAGGCAGATGTAAGCAAACTCTGCCTACCCTCTGAGCCTGAAAAAAAAAAAAAGCTATATAACTGCAGTAGCATGATGTGATGCCTACATTAATAAACCCTGCTGAGAGGCAGTTTTATTTGTGTAGACTTGCTGCTGTGCTAATACAGTTGCACAGTTTTCTTTTAGCTCAGAGCTCACACAGAATAATCCCAGATGTACGGTATAAACATACCAATGGTTTAAATTCATGAAAAAAAAAATCTCCGCGTTTTTATAACCATGATATACTAGAACCTGTAATCAGCTTGGAGATGTTACATGTATAATTCCACCAACCAACTGCTATTCCTACTGAAATGATGCTGTTTGTAGAAAACTTACTGACATGAGATACATAATCATATTAAAGCAGATCTGTCTGCAGGCTTTATCTTGCTGCAATTTATCAGTGTGTTATTATATTCCTACTTATGAAAAGTCATTGTCATTTTAATTTAGTACTGAGAATGAGGCATATTTAATACACATGTAAGGATTACAATAGGCAACAAAAATATTTATTAATATTAAACATATTTTACAATTAGTGCATTAGATCACTTTATCAGAACTTGCAGTAAATGCATGTTATTGTTTCTAGGAATTTGCCTAATTGCAATCAGAAATTATTAGAAATTAGTATACATATACATAGACAAGCACATACACATTTATAGAACTGATTTGAGGTATACGTACTTTGTTTTAACCAGAAAAACAACCCCACTCAGCAAATCCCAAACCTCACTAGATTACACTTTCTTCACTACATAGTGAAGCTTCAAAGTTTCAACCACTACATTTTTTAATGTATGAAAAGAGGGATGAAACAGCTAAGAACTCTTTCCTCCAGACTGCCCAATAAAAAGGTTTGGGGTGTTATTTTGGTTTTTTATTATTATTTTGTTTTATACAGGCAGGAATCTTCTGACACACTCCTTAAAACAGAGGCCTTATAATAGTCTATGCAGAAACTATAGATTTCATGTCAGCCCTTTAAAACAAATGCTAAACTGTAAAATGTCTGAAACCCACTGTTACAAACCAATGCACGCTAATGTGAGTTCTTTCTCACCCCTAACTATCTCTGTAATACTTCCTTTCTGCATTAACATTCTCACTAGATAAAGAAATGCCAATCTAGCCCTAATACAGGATTTAACATGTATGGACTACACAATGGATTGATTTAGACAATCATTCATCATGCACTAATTAAAACCATCTTTTTCTGTTTAATGATTTGTCTCTCATGATACTAGATGAAGACAATGTATTTCTCAAGGAGTTGACAAGTGCATATTCTTTGGCAACAGTGAAAGCTGTCATACACTTGGTGGTTTCAATTTTCTTTCAAAATTATGCTGGAAGAAGCACTTCTGCAATGCCTTGGGAAAAAATAAAATAAAAGTAGTGAACATCTGCTGATATTGATTCTGCGAATCTGAAACTTTATGAAACCATAGATGGGATGCATTTGACGAGCATTTTTCTGGAACACTTTCAGACTTAAGCAAACAACATCTGTTAATATTGATTTTTGGGTTACACTGAAACTTTCAGAAGAATTACAATCAGTGGGTGATTGAAAAGTGTTGCTATATATGTTAGAAGATCAAATACTAAACAAAGGTTTAAAGGGTCTGTTTCCCTTTAGCTTCATTAATAATCTACAACTATTCCCCTCTAGAAGAAAATAAAATGAATAAAGGTGAGAAAAACATTTGCTTCATTTAACACAGTAAAACATCAGAGAATAAAATTAACATATATAAAAGTTGGTGAAAATTTCTTATGCAAAATTTTTCCATTCTACAGCTGACATAAACATTTCCAAAGCTACATTATAATAATAAATAAATAAGTCCATAGAAAAGAAATCATCATGATAGCTGAAGAATCCTGTTTTTGAAAAGACTTCTTGCAACGAAAGTGAAATTTTTATTTCCCCAATCCTCTATAGCTTTGGAATCATTAACAAAACAAAGTAGTACATTCACAAATTGTAAGAGGATTTTAAATTCTCTTTGTTGGTGATCTGATCAGTCCTAGTTTACTGACGCCAAAGGTATCTTTATGTTTGAACTGTTCCATTTTTCTTTTAAGTGGCATTTTCCTTTAATATTGAACTTCTAGTCAAATGATTAATACTCAGCAGTCTTTGATTTGGTAAATGATTCCGTACAATTAAAGCATACACTGGAATATCAGTAAGATTTTTGTTCATATTTCACTTTTATAGTGCTTAGTTAACTCCAGTTTTCCTGCAGCTGGGCAGTCGTGTACGTGGCATTTTATGCAATGCTAGTATTATACAAAACACTATGGAACAGCAAATATTAGGGGAAATACACCAGAACATAGTTTTTAATAAACTGTTTTCTGATGCAACTGGACTTGGACTTGCCAGTTATTAAACAGAATTAAATCTCCTTTCCATGACCATGGTAAGAATCACATGGAAGAATATACTCTCCTGCCAACCTTCTACACCTCTTCCAGTCACAGATTAGGCCTGGATATGAACAGATAATGGTACTAATGAATCAACTTCAGCTGGAGGTCATACAACTTACATACGCTATCAGGCTTTCACGGAAGTCATCTGAATGCTACCACCTGTCTAAAAAATAAGTGATTTATTCACAGAAAATATTTCAGAGGAAAAAGTATTTAATTTTATAAATTTACTTTTTCACTCAAGTTTATGTTGCTTCTCTGTCCTACAGAAATTCTATTTGCACTTGAGAGATTTCTTGAAGTCAAATCCCAACCATATGGAGGTAGCAGTCAGTTCTATTTATCTTTCACACCATATGAAGTACCACCAGCTAGTCCAGTATCTTGCTGGTAAATCTAAGCAAGACATGGGTAATGTTAGTAGTCAGAAAGAAACACTTGACAGCACCGCGTGCTTCCTTCAGTGGAGAACATCTGTTTGCAAACCACCAAACTACCACGAAAAAATTCAGAATTTCTTGTTGATGCTGACAGTAGCCATGTAGCTTGGACTACTATGTATATATATACACGTATGAACACAGAGACGCCGTGTGTGTGTGTTCAAATATGTTTTAACTATCTGTCTTGTTACACAATACAGATTGTCCCAACTCCTGATATTTTTATTAAATGTAATTTATAACTTCTTCATCACTTAGAACTTAATTATCCTTAGATTTCTTCAGTCAAAAAACAACATATATGGGTTTTTATCCATCAGCCTTAAAAGAAGCTGCAGCTGGTACCAAGTGTCTTATCTGTCCTGGACTGGTCTGCTCCCTGAGGAGAAGAGAGCTGCCTGCTTTCTCCCAGCTTCCTTGACAGCTGCCCAGCAACCACAAACCGGATTACCACCACATCTCTGAGCTGACAAAGTTCATCACTTTCAGGACCTAATGTAAAACAAGATCCATCAACCCTTAGTATGCTACAGAAGAGGCTTATACCAGGAATTACAGACATTTATGTGAGGAAAGATAATTGAAATAAACACATATTTCAAGAAAAAAATTTCCATCCATCATCAAGAAACATTTCAAATGGCTAATTTTTGAAGAAAAGTCAGAATTAATATCTTGCATTGAATGCTGGAAGATGCTTAGATAATAAAGGCATGGAGCATGATGTAAAATCTAAGAGATATAAAAGAGAAACAGCAGTTCTTAAGTATTTGTGGAAATGCTTTCATGGTTTATAGTTCAGAGCAGCTCTGGCCATAGTCCAGAGTGCTTCTGAGGATGAAAGAGTCAACATGGCACCCACCGTTCTTCTATTCTTCAAACATAACATCAATCAGTGACCAAACAGCACTCCTATTTTATAAGCATACCTTTACTATACAACTATTGCACAGGGGATACTCTCCAAATTAAATGCTTTCATGTTGAGTGAGTTATAATGAAAACTGTAGACAAGAGAAAAAAAAGCACATTCACTTATGGCAGCATTTTCCCCCCATGCTATACAGCAAGAACACAATGAGGCCAGGAATATTCAAAAGACACTGTGAATAACCGGGCAGAAAACTCCTATCCACTGACCAAAGCACAATGCACCGCAATGCCTTCAAAAAATATTAAATATATATGTATTTTTATACATACACCCATATATATACCCCTATATGTATACCTATATAAATACAAACCTATCTATATACACACACCCCATATATAGAGATAGATATAGAGACACTTTCAGACAAGAACAACATTCCATACTGTGAAACAGAAATAAAAGGAGAGAATTAAGTAAACACTCCAAGAGATGACATTTTGTCCTTTCCCTCTCATACTTGCTTCCAAGGAGATTGACCTATTGGTCTAGACACCATAAAAATTGAAAGAAACAGCTATGGAAAACAAAAGCATTCCCTTGTTTGATCTTCTGCTTCTAACTCATGGGATTCATACATTCTAAAATGGAGAATTTAATACTAATTACTGTGTTAGAACTAGGATTGCATTTTTAAACTAAAGTTCATGAGATTCAAAGCTGACCTTCAGAATATAACGTTCTGCATTTACACTGTGGATCTTATCTAAAGAAAAGTACAAGTTTTCTCAGTAGAAATCTTGATCAAACTGAAGCCAAAACGAATGCCTGTTTACTTAAACTACTTCAATATATTTAGTTACATTTGTTTAGTCCTTTAAGGAAATGAATAGAACAATGTAGTCTAAAAACACAGGATATCAAACTGTTTTGTGCACTTCATATTAAAGGGCTTCCTATTTGGCTCAAGAACAGTTGGATGTCTTATTTTATAAGGCTTCTTAGAGATTAATTAAAACACTTCTCGTCACTACTTTTATCTTCCCAAACTACTCAAAGTGATTAAATAAAGACATTGAGTAGCTAGTATAAACCTTTTTAACACCAGCACAGGGAGTGTACAGCCATGTGCCTTTTCTAAAAGCCATGCACAAATTAATTGTTCTCTGAGAAACAGCGCTTAAAAACTGTTCAGAGGAATGTTTGTTTTTTTCTTAAATGAGTATTACAAAAGTGGAAGCATTAAGTTATATAGCCATTCCTTCTGAGCTATTCACACATACGTGTGTATGAAAAGCTTTAGCAATCATTGATTAAAATGAATTTCATATACCCATAATATACGTTGCTTGGCCTGCTCTCAAACTTGTGCAAAGTTGGCCAGTCCCTGAAAAAAAGTTCTGTCTTTTGACACTGAGTAGTTCAGCCAGATGGGGGGGGTGTGTGTCATTGACTTTGTCCCATATTCTTTTAAGTAGCATCAGATTGCCATCTATTTACTAAAGTAGTACCCATGCACGCAAAACAAAAGATAATGGAGTAAAAGGTAAAGAGTGATCTTGTTTAGATAGGGAAGTTAGTTTTAGTTGCCTGTAATTTCTATTGCTCAATAAGCACTAATTTTGTGATTCCCATTTCCCTTAAAGAGTCTCAGAAAACTTACAAAGCTCTGAACCTTCACGCCTTGATAAAGTGTGGATCTTCATGTGAATCTTCTTTATAGAAGGACTTAGTAACTGCTAAGGTTGAAACATTTAATGATACGGTTATCAGTTTTAATTAGGGGAAAAATTAAGGGAAAAGTAGTAGAAAAGGTCAAGGAACTCCTTGATGTTTTTGGAATGAAAAAAATTCCTATTTTGCTTTATTATATTCTTGCTTTAGTTGATTTACTTAGATTATATAGTACAATGAAATAAAAGATAAAAGCATTATCTAAATTACTATTGCTGCCATCTTTTAATCAAAGATTTCCACTTACTAACCTGGAATTGGTTCCCCCTTTTTTTTTTTTTCAGTCAGAGAATTTCTGAATTAGTGAGTTTGTCCTACCTGGCATGAAGGCATACACTGATAACTCAATCCTTCCCCAGACAGAATTCTTGTCCTTTGTACAGCTCTACTCAAAAGTTAAGCAGGAGAAATGCAACTGGCATTTAGATTCATACTGAGGGCATTGTGTTAACTGTCACTGAGATTAATACAACCTGCAAAAGGCATTGTGGTAGCTGGCAGTTAGATTTATATAGTGCGCTTAATGAAGATATACAGTGTGTTTAAATGCTCCTGGACATTGCTTCCCCTGCTCCTCTCCCGACATTCCCAAAAAGCAGAGCTTGCCAATTATTCAAAATTGATACATCTTTCAGAAAAAAAAAAAAAAAAAAGTTGAACCACTTTTTGCCCACTCCAAATATTTACACTATTTTCCTTGACTGTTGACATCTGCATACTGGGTATATGAATCCAATGTATTCCATAGAATCTTCCTCTATATTCTCTTGAAGAAATATTGTAAAAAACCCTCACTGCTTAAGCTCAGCAAGACCCTGTATTGAATTGGAAGGCATCACAGCTAATAATTTCCCTGCAGATTCTTGGTGTCACTAGGCAGAGTTCTACTAAGATATGTAAAACACAGCCTAGAGATGTTACATCAACCAGTTTGAAGTAACAGTCCATCCATAGATTCCCATTGTAAATTATCTGGGTATTTCACAGACTCAAGAAACAGGAATTCCTTGCATATTGATTTAAGCGTAGATGAAAAAGGTAAATCTATAAAGTGCTTGTATGTGTGCAATGCGCTCTGCCTAAAAAAGTATCAAGATCTCAGAGTGCTAAATAATGCAACACTACTCATTAATATGTCTGGATAAATGTGTGAAATAATTTCCATCAAATGGTAAAAATTCCCCTCAGAACCATTGCTTCAGGTTCTCTGCAATTTCAGGCAGGTGCCACCCTGCAGATTCTATTTTCTTCATATTTCCATGATACATGGATACATAAGAACAAGAAACATGTTCTTAAGAAACCATAGAGAACAACAAAGAAAATGTGTGAATACACTGATGTGCCTCTACTGCAACTGTGGAATGCAGTGTCTACATATATATGCTTTGGGAAAGCACAGCAAGAATGACCTTCATATGATAAAAATGAAATGAAAGCTATTACTTTGCTATTCTGTAACTTCTACTTACTAAGAGTTCTCAGAATGCTTTAAGAACATTAGTTTTGTCTTATAATATCCCCAATTACATTCAATTTTCTACTGCATACAAAAAAAAAGTTAAGACTGAGCATTAAACCCTTGTTGTCCAGAGGTCTACATTTAGGCATTACCTAAGTGACTTGCTTTTTAAAAATGTTGAAATGCAAAGGAGGTTTTGGCGCAGATCTAGGCAACCTAACTTAATTTTGTATTATTCTGACAGTTTTCAATTCATTGAATCATATTAAAAAAAAAAAAAAAAAAGGTAATTTTGGTTTCTCAGTTGTTCTCAAGATCAGGTTTGGGGTTCAAGGCTTTACACCCATTCTTATGCACTAAATGCAACACTCACTGAAATACTTCCTTTCACCACTCAAAATGCCTTCCCTAACATTTTATCAAAATGCAATTTTGGCAAAACCAGGGAAACAGACTTCATTAAATATTTTTCTAACCAAGTCTGTTTCACGCTTCTTTCGTTACTGCACAACAACTATTACCACAACTTCCAATGATATGTTATCCAGGTAAGGCTATTCCTAAAACATTTTCCAAATCAAACACTCACATGTAAGAGGATTTGGGGTTGAAAATTCCTTTTGAGTAGGTATGCCATTTAATTCTACAGTGTTGTAATTTTAGCATCACCATTCCAAGCCCTTTAAGGACCTACTACCAATTGATTCTACTTTGAAAACCAAGGCATCAGATCAGCTTTCAATGGATTCTTTTTTTTCCCTTTCTATCTTCCTGCTTATCTTGGCTTATTTAAAAGGCTGCTGAACTTAGATTTTTATTTTGGTAAATAAGCATTTGCATCTATCGAGGACAAATCACCTAGCAAATGTAAACAGATGAATATACAAGCAAAGCGTCAGGTTCATGAAGGAGCAATGCCAACACTAACAGAAAAAGATAAACGAATGCAATCAACAAAATAGAGTAGCTCCAACCAAAGCTTTTGTTATAACTGGATTACATGTATACAGTGTGTAAAGTGTATTTTATCAACTATGTGAAATAATTTTTAGTATATGAAGCCTAATACTTTCTTTTTATCACAATAATTTTTTCCAGACTGTTTCCCCATACTCATGCAAATGACGAACTCATAATATATATCCTTCAAAAAATTCCCTTTGCAGACAACAACAGCTGTGTTCTCTCCTACCTAGAATCATCTTAAAGCTTTGCCAGTTGTTTTTGTGCTTTACATTGAAGGGAGTTATAGCTCCTATCTATAAGGAAGGGAGAAGATTAATATGCTAATTAAACTACATTATACTTACTAATAAAATATTTATTTTATTCGCTATCGTGAAAAAGATAAAATTTTGTCAAGTATAGCATGTCTGAAGAACAACTTAGCCAGTTTTTTTTTTATTATTTGTTTTTGAGACAATTGACATGGAATTTTATTTACCTTTCACTTCTCAACGTTTCTATCTTTAATGAAACTACTACTTTCGATATCAGTAAAATGGTTATCAAAACACACAGAAACTATGAAAAGGATAAAGTCTGACATGTATTTCTGAGTATGATATTAATCAGCAACAGTTTCTTACTCTTGTCCCTTATTCTCTGAAATTTAGAGTTCAATTTACCTGTGTATCATCTGGCTAATTGATATTTTATTTCCTAATTATAATGTTCTTTTCTAGTATGTGACATATCTGATTTTTAATGTAGTTAGAAAAATTGGCATGTTACTTCACATTAGGTATGCATGATGTATTGACCGAATTGTCTGAGCTGTGGTTTGGGGTTTTTTTTGGTTTGGTTTTTCTTTTTAAAGGAAAATGTCATTCTGAAGACTAATAAATGTGATCAGATTTGAGATGTTAATCACATTTAAAAATTCCTCAGTGCCAAATTAACATCTTTGTAATTCATAAAATACTTTGTATGTTTTAGAAAAGAACTTTCTTCATAGATCTCCTAAGCTGCAATTTTACCTCCCAGTTTGAACTTCTATTTCTTTGTTTTTCTACTCAAGATTTGCTTTTTACACCATACTACCAAAATCAGTTAAGTCTGGTAGATTCTCAGTCACTAAAACTATTTTAATGATCACAGGACATACACTTATGATAAGGAAACTAATTACTGGAAATTTTCTGAAGTTAATGCCTTAAAATCACACAGGGAAAATACAGATTTATTAACATTTTCTCTGTAAAAGAATATGAAAGTCCCTCGTCTGAACAAAACATAGTGCAAGTGATGTGTATGTCTGAGGGAATATAAAAGAATCTCTGCCTAGGTATGTCTGCAATAAGGATAACCTATCCACCAGGTTACGATGAACCAACCAGGCATTCTCACTACAAAATAGGGGTAACCGATCTGCACAACATGATTCCAAGAATGTCCACGTATCACAACAAAAAACATTAGAAAAGAAAAAAACCCAGACAATTATAATGACTCCTTTATGATTCCAGGTCTAAAGCACTAAAAAACTGTAATCAAGCTCCATCCTTTCTGATCAGAGTGGACTAGAAAAATCATATGCGGGCAGGCCTTTCCTTTATATTGCTTCTTTTCTTGACATACCCTTAACTTTAACTCATGCTACTGCCATAACTCCAGAATTGGTAGGGAGAGTCTATTGGCTAAATCATTCATTATCTATCAAGCCCAGCAATATACAAGAGTAATTAATTCCCTGCAGAATGCTTTAAGTAGGAGGGGAACATATGGAGCTAGTATCTCTTATTTCAAATATTGATCCACTCACCAAGCTTAACTGTAAGTAAATAGTCATGCAGAAACTATAAGCATTATCTATATATCAGATGCAATTCCTCAAGAAAAAGTAATATGCATTCCCTTGCAAAAAGTCAAGAACATAATCATAAGTAAAAATCAGACTCTTGTGTTACTGATATCAAACAATGATGACTTTAGACAAAACAAACCTGAAGAATTATCAAAACTGCTTTTTATATTTTCCTGAAGGGTAGTTCATGTCAGCCATTAGTTCTTACTAAAATTCACTTTTTAAATTATGACATTTGAGTATTCACTTATAATTTATCATCTTGTTCATGGAGATGCATGATTAATGAAAAGAAAATGAAAGGTAATTGAAAAGCACTAATAAAATTTAATATATTAGATCTGTTATTTTTAATTTTCCAGAGGATCATCGGAAAGCCCCTTATCACTTAAATGGAGTCTCTTTAAATGACCACAGGATGAATATTATGGGCTTCAACCCCTACCAGTGACTTGAGAAGGAGCAGATCCTTACATATGTAGAAGTCCTGTCAATTATCTTCTCTGTCACTGTGTTTTGCCCAAGTGAATCTTCTATTATTTGATCTCAATCTTTCTTTCAATGCAAGATTAAAGCCCAAAAAGCCTATTTATGTGAACTGCAGTATTTGTCTCGTTTAACATGAGAAACCAAATGGATTTGGAAGTAGTTCTGTTTACCTAAATTGGGACTAAATTAACTTATTATTTAGTATGCATTTGTATTGGTTCATTTTATTCAGACAAATAAATCATGTCTCTTATTCCTGTGGGATTATGCACACCAAAGCATGTGTGCAGACCATATGCAAGTGGAAGGGATACATGAAAACAGAGAAGATACTAAGCTGCATATTCTCCTCCCGTATCAAAGATGGCTCAGCATGATGAACTGCTTTATTTCTAGCCAGAGCACTGTGAATGACTGTAACATATCTTTGAAGATGTTACAAAAATAACACTCTCGTGTTTTTAATTTTTCAAAGGTCATTCCCTTTAGAAATATGCGAACTTCTATAAATGACAAATAATGCCTAACGATGAACAACCAGAGATGAACAGCCAGCTGGCTTATTGCTATTCAAAGCTGACTCAAAAGAGCTTCGTAACAAAGGGAAAGGAATACATAGCGCAAGTATGACACATGGGTTCAACTGGCAAAACACACGTCAAAGAATATGCTGGGTACAAAAAGGAACTGTTTAATTAGCAGCTTCAAGAAGACTGACCATTTGCATACTGAACAAACAAGTGAGTTATCTGTGTTCTGATCAAAGGCATTTGGATCTGAATGGTCAGGGATAATACATGTATTATGTATCAGTCAGTTATGCATTAATGCATAAGTCCGAGTCAGAAATGCTCGATGTTTGCTCACAGAAACATTTCCTTAATCAGTGGAGTTCAGAGATCTTTTAAAATAATTGCCATACCAATGAGTTTGGTGGACAGACACAGTTCTGATGTAAGAGCAAATCTGTTCTAATTAAGGCTATGGGGCTAAAGGAGGCAAAATGTAGTTAATATTAGGTTTTGGTTTTTTTTTTTTTTTTTTTTTTTTTTTCTTTCTTTCTTTATATATCCTTTCTATAATAATGCAGATGCTGGGGAAGAACAGCTCAACAAGCATTGATAAATCCTTCCCTTTACTCCAGCTAAATTATTTCCACTTTATTTTAGAATCACCATGTGTGAAGTCTCAATATCTGAACAACTTGCTTCGGAAACCTTATTTGTCCCATGGTTCTTCTAAAATCTGAGGTCGATATTGAGAATTAGCTTCATATTTACAGGGTTTGAAATGTACATGTGCGACTGGTGCAATCAAGATGCAATTTCATACAAGCTACTGCAAACCAATAATGAGGTTCTCAGTGATGTGAAGATTCAACTGTCAGTTCAAAGCTTTCATTTCGAAGCTATTCCATTTGTTAGAAAAAAAGAACATTTGGAACAATGTTTGTAAGCTGAATGATAAAGTATCCTGAGGGATCTGAGCAAAAGCAGTTAACAAAGAAACCATCTAAAGAAGAACTTGTGTCATTTGCAATGATGGCACAGCAATGCACATCTCTAATATATTTTTACTTCCACAATTAACATCACACAGCTTTTCTACATAGCTTATTATCATTAGATTTCAAAGCACTTTCCAATGTCTACTGTCATCGACCGTCAAAAACACAAACCTAATTGTTCATTAGTAGTGACTATTAGGTTTATGTAATGCTTTGGCAGTGAAATTTCTTCCACACAGTATTTGTGGCTACATCTATACTAGTTAATTATACCATTCCCATGCAATAAAATGTGGTCCTGTATATTGTTAAAATAAACCAGGGAATGTTTCTGGCCTAGGCCAATTTGCACTCTCCCAAATAAACCCCAGGCCTAAACTGGGAGCCGGAGCTTCCCAGTGATGGCTCCCAAAAGGCCATTCACATGCAGCCACCCTGTTTTGGCAGGTAAGAGACTTTATTAGCACGGGGTTGATCTGTGTCAATTGGCCTCAGTGTCTGGGAATCTTGCCAAGCATGTTTAATTTACTAGTGTCAATAGCCTGATAGACCAGGAATTAATTAAACAATTTGGCCATTTTATGCAATCTTGTACTTCAGTGGCAAGAAAAAAGCTGGGTGGGGGAAAAAAAGAAAAAGTATTTCGACATCCCAACTTTTGGGAAAGTGAAAAGAACACTTAATAATGTGTTATAATATTAGCTTAATATTATCTATTTAAAAAATGAAGACATAACATTTTGTCCTTTTATTTTCTTTCTATGAAGTTTTCGGTTTTGGTTAAAGGGTAATTTGGTTAGTACTGTCAATCAGGTCTACTATATTTCCTCTTCCAAATGAAGTGTTAGTTGAAAGATGAGATTTTAAGAGTATTAAACATCATAAAAATTGTTAAATGGTATTAAAACAGCAGTGTGCCAATTATAGTTCCACTTCTTGTGATGCTTTAGATTTTTACACTGGAAAAATAAACAAATAATACCCCTCCACACTAAAAATATCTATTAGAGCACAATGTCCTGAAGAAACTCGTGTACAACATTGCTTTGTTTTGCTGTAGTTAGAGAATTTTAAATAGCTTGAGGGAACTCAGTCCAACACCCATACCCTTTCCACATCCCAGGCACCAGACTATGTGATGTAAGAGCCTTGTGCGTTGTGAGAATGTCTCCTATTAATAAGTTACAGAAAGGTTAAGTGGGCTACCGAAAGAACCTTCCCACATGAATACTCAAACCCCCATGATTCTCATTGCCTCATTCTTTATTTTATACAAAGCAAACCAGATCCACCAGATGCCTATCACTGAATAACATAAACCTTACTGATTAAAAAACTCACTGAAAAGGGGGAACACAAGTGGCTAATCTTATTATATTGTAAGAACCAAAACCAATTCTCTTATTTTCTAACTGAGTACCCTAACTACTGAACTATTTGATGAGAGAAATATCTCTTTCTGCCTGGCAGCTTTCTGAATATAGCCTTTTATCTCCTTTGATTTTCTTACAAGAGCTCAAAAATATAACAATCCATTACATGGATAATGAAACATTTGTTAATAAAAAAAAAAGGTATTAAAAAATTCAGGAAGCAAAAACATACTGGAAAAATAATTTCAGTTTGACCCAATTTTTCTATCAATTTCTGTATTCATGTACCAAAAAATTAGAATAAATAATTAACTAGTTCTAGATAACGAAAAACGCTGTATGTGTCTCTTCTCAAAGACTACTTTCACCTCAAAAAAGAAAAAAAGCAAACCAGAAACACGTGACCAATGCAGGAGGACTTGTGAAGTATATTAACAACTTCTTTTTTAGAACAGAAAAAGATCATTTTGCTTTTTGGGTTTCAATCTAGCTGAACACACTATCAGCAAGTGACTGATCTCTAAATCCCTGTTCCATAGTGAATTGCTGTTTTGTATTGATTGAGCGGGATCAAGGGCAAAGTGTGTCTTGAAGACAGAGAGAGAAGTGGGGAGGAGCTAAAACGAGTTTTTTAATGTATATATGAAGCCAAAACCAGACTCCAAGTACTGCAAAGTAAAGACTCTCTTCTCCTAACTACTCAGTTTTAAATCCAGGGCATGTTTTTAAAAGCATCGGAAGTGACAGAATTAAGCTTCGTTTCAAGAGTAAGAAAGACAGAAGTTAAGTTTTAAAGGACATGGTTCTTAAACAATAACTTTAACTTCTAGAACCACACAACCAGAAAGTCTCAAAAAGATTAAAATCATGAAGCACATATATGGATTTTTTTTCTTTTTTTAGTTTCAAGAATCATTTTTACTTTGCAGCACTGATCCCCAAAATGTCTCCCGCTAATGTTTGGTTGTGAATTGAATAAACTCATATAATGTGCTTTGATTTAAATATTGATTCTTTGTAATGTATGAGCACAGCTGCTTTTTTGAATTCCTTTCCATCCTCCTTATTACTAAAAACATCATCAGTTTATCTATGGGATTTTGATGCTTGAATAGCATTTCAACTAGACAATCTAATGAACACAGTCAGAAAAGATTCCTCCACCAAGATCTGAGGAAAATACAATCCAGATTTTTGAGCACTGACTTACCAAAACCTGACTTTGGGAAGTTACTTGATATTATCGTAGGGAGAATTACCTATAGCTGCAAACCTGAAACCAGAGTGTATAATTAAATTGGTAAATTAATGGAATGGGTGAAAAAAAGTTCTTCACCTAACTAGAAAAAGTGTTTCAAATCAAAATTTAACATTACACTCCAATAGAGAATTGATGCCATCAAAGGATTAAGAGACTGAATCTGCCTCCCTAGTATTGAGACTCTTTACAGAAAATAGTGAATACTTATTGTAGATAGCACTGTAATAGACACTTCTCAGCTTCTGAAGTGAAAGGCAGGCAAAACACGGTGCTTGAGAAGTAGGAAGGGATGCCTCTTCTCCACAACAGCTATAACTAATTTCATAAGCAAATCTGATTATTTTTATGTATACAAAGGGCAGTTTTATCTCATTTGTAAATTAGGCATTTAAGTTAAGCTGGTTTCCACACTTCATATTCTCTCAAACATCTACTTTCATGTGAAATGTATAGCTGTACAAATTCCTTCTCCTCTCTTTACCAGGAAGACTAGATGGTTATTAAACAGGTCTGGTGAGATAAATCCCATCCAGTTTGTATGCCGATAGATTAAAAAATCAAAATAATTTCCAACATAATAAATTTTTTCTGAGTAAACCAGGTGTGGGTTGGAGACATGTTTTTGTCTCAGCTTTGTCTACCTTGAATGAAAATTCTAAACATTGTGTATCATGCATCATATTCATATAAATCAGCAAGATGAGATAAAGACAAGGTTCCTCGACACTTTGTTGTCTTTCTTAGCCACCTCAAGTTAGCTGGGGTTGTTCAGCCTGGAGAAGAGGAGGTTGAGGGGAGACCTTATTGCTCCCTACAACTGCCTGACAGGAGGCTGTTGTGAGGTGGGTGCTGGTCTGATCTCCCAAGTAACAAGTGATAGGATGAGAGGAAATGGCCTCAAACAACACCAGGGGAGGGTTAGATTGGATATTAGGAAAAATTTCTTCACCGAAAGGGTTGTCAAGCACTGGAATGGGCTGCCCAGGGAAGTGGCCGAGTCCCCATCCCTGGAGGTATTTAAAAGACAGGTAGATGTGGTGCTTAAAGACATGGTT
Organism: Egretta garzetta; assembly: GCF_000687185.1. Lineage (NCBI taxonomy): Eukaryota > Metazoa > Chordata > Aves > Pelecaniformes > Ardeidae > Egretta > Egretta garzetta. Next base: position 5,095,175 of record NW_009258414.1, on the reverse strand, counting down.
TAGTGGACAGGTACGGTTGGACAGGTACGGTTGGACTCGATGATCTTAAAGCTCTTTTCCAACCAAATTCTATGATTAGCTAAATTCAGTTGGCTCATTCAAATACAAATCTGAGATTTTTTTTTCAAAGTGAAGAAAAGATCTGAATGACTTGCCCTCATATGTCCTCTCTCCAGCTGCACTGTAGGCTGTACCTACAGAACTTTGACTATCTCAGTAAATTATGCCAAAGGCAGGATATGAATGTAAAATGCTGTGGTGTATCAATATACAACTCAGGCGAGATGTTATTCTCTGATGCGTATTCCATCTTCTAACACGTATCACTGTGGAAGCAGCTGAAGTTACATTGAAAATTCTAGTTATTTCAGAATAAAAATATCCAAATAGGCGCTTTCCAGTGCAGTTACTATAGTAACTGTGAGAGTGGGAAATTAATTCTAGCTCTCTAACAAGAGTCAAGAATAACCACTTTCCATTACATATGCATAACGATAAAACTATGTTAGCTCATATAAAATAATAATTATGAAAATTATTTTTTCATGAAGTGGATTTTTATTTTTAAAAGAGATCTTGAGCAAGCAAGCAGAACCAAACTGTAAAAATACTCTGCACAGTGAGCTAGTTATGTTACCAAAAACTTTGAAAAACTGTTGTGTTTTTTTTTTTAAATCGCAGACTAAAAGCACATTTTTGGCAGCACCTCTGCTTTCTTGCTTTCTTCTGAGCGTACAGATTCTAGCAAACATGAAGCGTAGATGATCTACAAATTTCTACATGTGCCACACATATCTCAATGCACACACAAGTACAACTTCCAAAAGACCTGAATAAGCAAGAAATGCATCATCTAACTCTCAGCTGGCAAATATTTTGTCAGGTAAGAGTTAAGAGGACTGGATTGCACCATGCAGATTTATAATGTTTCTGCTGGGTATAGTCTCAGTAGCTTTATATGGTGTGGTATGTTTAGAGCAAACCTTCCACTTTTTATTTTCCTTTCATTTTTACTTTGCTGCCTGAGTGCTTTCTCTCTGAAACAAGGAAAAGGCATCCACGTGAACTGTCTGCAAATCCTTGCAGCTTAATTGCTGTCATCTGGGGACTTGTTATTGTTAAATTTAATAGACATTGGGGTGTTCTCTACTGAGACCTTTAATGTGTTTGGGGCCTTAGAGATCTCTGAAGAAAAATGGAACTTATGGAGAGAAAGTCAATGGTCCACTGACTAAGGAAAATCATGCACCTGCTAAAGAACATCTTTCTTTTAATATTACACCATGGTCTTTGGGTCCTAAAGGACCAGGGATGACAGGACTAATTTAAACCTTTTAGTCTTGCTGTGATTATAAGATGATGTCCAGCATGAATATACCTATAATTGTTTGTTAAGTGACACAGAGGAATATTTCCTTAGATGTAGCTATGCATTCCTAACACGCAGATGCATTTTTTTAATAAAAAAGAAACAATTCACACAGGATTCTAGATGAGTGGTTCTGTACTTTAAATTTTGATTTTTAAGGAAGTATAACATTAGCTCTATTTGGATCATATTTTCCTATCTAAAAATTCACAGATCACTGTAAAAAAGACAGATTCAAGTTATTACTTCCCCAGAATGAAAGCTGATTTTGCAGGAATTTTTCTAGGTACAACACTGACCCTGTGATATAAACCCACACCTAAGTGAGATTTCGGTCCAATCTTCTAGCAGAGATGTTTCAAGAAATACAGATTGGAGCTAAAGATGTATCAAACAGAAGACTGCATTCTGTGCAAGTGGAACCTGTACAAAAGTGCCAGCATGGTTTCACCAAGGGCAAGTCCTCCCTGATCAACTTAATGGCTTTCTATGATGGAGTGACTGCATCAGTGGAGAAGGGGAAAGCAATGGATGTCATCTATCCGGACTTCTGTAAAGCCTTCGACACAGTCCCCTACAACATCCTTCTCTCTAAATTTGGGATATATGGACTTGATGGGAGGACTGTTCGGTGGATAAGGAACTGGTTAGATGGTCACATCCAGAGGGAAGTGCTCAATGGCTCAATGTCCAAATGGGACTGGTGACAATTGGTGTCCCTCAGGGGTCCGTACTGGGACCAGTGCTGTTTACTATTTTCATCAATGACACAGAGAGATCGAGTACACCCACAGCAAGCTTGCAGATGACACCAAGCTGACTTGACATGCCAGAAGGACAGGATGCCATCCAGAGGGACCTGGACAAGCTGGAGAGGTGGGCCTGTATGAACCTCATGAGGTTTAACAAGGCCAAGTGCAAGGTCCTGCACCTGGACTGGGGCAATCACCAATATCAGTGCAGGCTGGGGGATGAAGGGATTGAGAGCATCCCTGTGGAGAAGGACTTGGGGGTACTGGCTGGACATGAGCCAACAATATGTGCTTGGAGCCCAGAAGGCCAACCGTACCCTGGGCTGCATCAAGAGAAGCGTGGCCAGCAGGGTGAGGGAGGGGATTCTGCCCCTTTACTCTGCTCTGGTGAAGCCTCACCTGGAGTACTGCATCCAGCTCTGGAGCCCTCAGCACAAGAAGGGCATGGAACTGTTAGAGCGGGTCCAGAGGAGGGCCACAAAAATGATCCAAGGGCTGGAGCACCTCTGCTATGAGGTCAGGCTGAGGGAGTTGGGGTTGTTCAGCCTGGAGAAGAGAAGGCTGCGGGGAGACCTGACTGCGGCCTTTCAGTACTTAAAGGAGGCCTACAGGAAAGATGGGGACAATCTTTTTAGCAAGGACAAGGGATAATGGTTTTAAACTAAAACAGGGTAGATTTAGACTGGATATAAAGAAGAAATTTTTTACAATGAGGGTGGTGAAACACTGGAATAGGTTGCCCAGAGAGGTGGTAGAGGCCCCATCCCTGGAAACATTCAAGGCCAGATTGGACAGGGCTCTGAGCAACCTGATCTGGTTAAAGGTGTCCCTGCTCACTGCAGGGGGTTGGACTAGATGACTTCCAGGGGTCCCTTCCAACCCAAAACATTCTAAGATTCTATAAAAATTAAGGAGAAACTCTATTCTTGAGAGATTACCAGCCTGATTTCCAACCTAATGCCGTTCAGCTAAGCAGTCAGTTTTGAAAGCTTAGCCACAGCAAATGTTTTGAGTTTTATACATTACTTCTATTCTGTAACAAACTATTCCACCTGGAAGGAATTACAGAAAGCCACTACTGAATGAGTCACGCTGGACTCTGTAGTCAAAAAACAGGTATTAAAATTTTGTCCCTCTAGTCAAATAGAATTTAAAAGGTTAAAACAAAAAGCGACCACTAATACAAGGAGAAAACATGGGTATGGAATGAAGAGATGTTTTTCAGATGAGAGAAAGAAGCAGATGGAAAGCTGATGAGGCAAAGAAACGCCAACCTGGGACTTTATCAAGCCATCCAGGTGGCAAAGCAAAGTATTAAGAGCTTAATTCTGCAAGATACTGAGAAATTTGTGAGATTTTATGTTCCCCTATTGTCCCTGCAGATGAAATATTACAGCAGGCAATTAATTTGTACACTGCTCTTTATCAAAAGCTTGTTAGAAGAAATAAAATACAAGAATTTTTTGAGAAGCTGAATTTCTTTTAAAGTACCTTTGGTGATAGCTTTTGAAAAATCCATAGAAAGAAGGCTCGGTTTTGACACATTGAGAAAGTTAATCTAAGCTATATTTTAATAGTCCTGGTGTGTAAATATCATGCTAGCTCCATTCCAGAAGTGAAAATAATTTATAAGACTATAGCTTTGATAAAGGTCCTAGAGTGTCTTAGATGATGGATAGAAAATAAAGATGTTGGGGACCCTTTTATCTGAAAAGAGAAGGTATTACTGTGAAATATTTTGGATTCTAAGAACTGTCATCTTTAGAGAGAACAATATTTGTTCAAAATGGTGCTGTTGCAAAAAAATCTCTCTCTGAACTTCCACATACAATAATTTGTCAATGCTTAACCACTTTCCCTGATCTACCTCAACTTCCCTTATTTGCATTTGCCCTCCCATGCCTTTATATCTGACAGACTATAACCTGCCTGCAGATACAGATCACAAGAATAGTTGCTTGGACTTTCTTTTTTCCATAATTTTACAATACACTTTTATCTTCACAGCTACTGGTAAGGTCACACAGGTTTAGCGACTCCTAAGTGTGCAATAAAATTGACTATGCAAAGAGCATCAATCTCTATGCATGCAAGATCATCTCGTTCATACAGCAACAAGGGAGAAATGAGTGACAGGTCTCATTTGAAAAGCTATAAACAAAAGGGAATAGTTAGGAAAAATCGCGCATAAGGAAAAGCATCTTAAATCATTAACTTGATTTAAAATATTTTAGACATGATTAAAAGAAAAAAGTATTATAGAAACTAAAGAAAAAAAAAGGATTTGAAAAAATGACTTGTCATACTTTTATCATCAGATTCTTAACTCACCACCTATGGAAAAACTATGCAAAAACCAAAAGAACAGTGTAATTCTTAGACATTTCGTCAAAACTTCAAATTCTACTGAAGTTGATGAGTGGTGAAGGTACCGAGGCACTTTATAAAACTGAGAGCGTTAAAGGCAAAGAGCGGAGCAAGATTGGATTAAGTTCTATCAACTCTTTGATACCTGCTGACAGTCTTCCCACTGTTACACTACGTAATTATTTATGTTTAGGTTTATTTCTAAAGTAACAGGAAGCCAAAACTTTTTTGGGGGGGGTGGGGGTGGATTTTTCTTTTCTCATTTTCCCTGTTGTCTTCTTAACTCATGCTGAATTAGGAAAATTTCCCTGGGAAATATATCTCTTGGGGAATACGTATTCATTAGTAGTTTAACTGCAATGCCAGCACAGTAGAAACAGCTGCAACTCAGTTCTCCCTTAAGAATTGTGTTGTCTTTTGTCCTAAGAGGCTGAGAAAATACATAGAAAAACAAGTAGGAAGTGTTATAGAAAGGTGCTAGCAAAATTGCAAGCAAATGGAAAAGATTTCTAACAAAAACTATGACCACTGTGAAACACATCTTTAAAATTTGACTCTGTTCTTAAACAGAATAAACATCAATTTGCCAGTTGTCATGTGTTTTAGAACATTTATGCCATTTATTCTGAAGCAGCATCACATTTATTTTCCTGACCTGCTGTGAGAAAGGGTTTGAGATGTTACTGCCACAGTTGAAATATGTTCCCGTATTCAGCAAAGATATTCAGCATTATGCTGCATATAATAAGCTTCACCACTCATCTTACAATTAGTCATGTTGACACATTTTTATAAATTAGACCTAGCAATCCTTTTCAGATGAGACATTTTCCCTGAAGAAGGAATCCTTCAGCTTTGCAGGAAGCATCAAAACTCAGGCATTTACAACAATAGAAAGCAATTTCTGTTATGGAAAAGAGAAAGGTGCCTTTTGTACGCACCAAGAGGAAAATGAAATGTGTTTCAAATTTATGGTGGAAACAAGAAAAACATTATTTTCTTAAAGTGAAGAGACATTTCACATAGCCTAACACTTACTTTGAGCTAACTGTTCAAGTTCTATATAACATAGTATAACCAGAAGTAAAGCAAAGCAAAACAAATTCCACTAATGTGTCCAGCCCAGATTCTCAGAGGGCATAAACCAGCTTAGTTACATTAAACACAAGAGCCACAGCAGCTATTTCAGATATGCAGTTGGTATCACTGAGCCTGAGAAAGAACTAGAAAGTGACAGAATAATACTTCCCCTTCTGTGCAAGTCTGTTTTGACTGATGGATTTCTGATGAATTTCCATTAAATATGAAATACTGCACTAGGTACATATTTTTAACTGCCTGGTAGTTAATTTTATAGTTTTGAGCTGAAGACCTGGAGCTCTTCAGTGAAGTATGTAACTACAGCTAAGTAATCTGTCTGGTTAATTATTCGTCCTTTAAACACTGATAAGTACAAGTTTAAGAAAGCACTGCTGACACCTCTTTAAGCAAATACTTTCCATACTTATATATTTATACACCCAATCTGACAGAAATTGCAAGTTACCACAGAACACCATATTATATTAGTTATAGCACCTCTGTGGAGAAAATATAATACCTACAATCTGAAAACATTTAAAAATTACACAGTCACACATCTGAGGACTTTGGATTTGTGAAGGTCAATGCACAATTTTCACTGTTTAACTGATACGGTCTGCCACACAAAACAGTCACATTTATCAGTAATGCAGAGGTGTTTTATTCATATTCCACAGTGGATTCCAGCAGGGTCCCTTTTCCCAAAGGCTGTCTTTCTTCAAGTCTCACCTGCCACACAGAAATCTTCTAAAAAGACTCTAGCTTTACTCTAGCAACTGGTGATGATGATACTGTTAACTGGTTCTTTATTCTGTCCTGACCTTACGGTTTATTCTGAGAGCTCCACAGAAATCGCTGCAGAAATCTTTTCATCAGCACGAAGAATTTTATGTGCATTACGAAATGAATAATGTAGCGCTGACAGTATAAGGCATCATCTAACTTCAGTTTACAGTTGATTTGCATTGCAGTTTGTTTAAGGACATTAAAGACAGCTATGCGTTCAGGTTTGACTGGAGTGTCACCTGGTTTTAAATTTTGTTGTAAAACTTGCAAGTACTTGTTATTAACTTCCAATCTTTTGTTCTAACCATTACATGCAATCCCAGAATAATGAATTATACTCCACAGACAGCCCTGCTAGCCAGTTTTATAAGTCTATCAACATGCCTGAGTATATTTAAACAGCCTGGAGTGTGACAAACTAAATAAAATGATCAAAGAACTTCAAAGTGTCATAGCACCTCACAAGGCAGATCTGTGCAAAGGTATCAATTCTTACTTTGCAAATATTTGCAAGTAAAAAAGAGATTTCCATGAATTTGTCAAAAGGCAAAAATTGTCACTTCTCCCAGTAAATAGAATTTTTCATGATGACAGCATTAAAAATATAGAGTGGTATATGTTCTCTGAGCTCTGCATATCTTGTAAAAATGAGTGAGATCATTATAGTAAAATCAGAGGAAAGTAATTATGGAAATAACAGGATTTTAGCGAGGCTTGTATTTTTTTTCTTTTATCACAAACACGATTTGATTTTAAGTAAACTGCTGTATTTCAAAAAACCAACACTGAATATTAAAAGTCATGAGAGGAGTTAAAGCTTCTCAACAAAACCAGTAAAAGGCACACATTTCTCCCTCAAGAGGTTACAGTGCCATCCAGGATGGCTCTTCAGTCTCAGGCTATATACCTACAGTGTATTAGTTTAAACAAAGAGTAACCAAACACAAAGCTTTCTGATATAGTGGGATATCAGCTTCAAAAATGGCAGGGAACGGGGAATTTATTTTGACACATGCAGGAACCTAAAGCTTATGGCTCACATGTTTTTTGTATATGCTTTTTTCTCCCCAGAAAAAAAAGATTTAGGTTCCTGGACCTGGTTAAAACAGCTCTGTATTCTTAAGCTGATATCCATATATATATATATATCTGCACTGCATATAAATTCCTTCTCTATTTTTCTCCGCTTTTCAGAAAGGCAAATCTGTGTGCTTCAGACAAAACCAAAAATTCAGCACCCTTGTTTTAATTACTTAAACTGTGAACCTACCAAGGAAAATATTTTCAGAAGAGACTTATGAGTACAGTGTTTTGATTGTGAATCACAGTATGATCAACTTTTCCTTCAAAAGCAAACTAATATGTAATGGGAATATGCTGCCTTTATCAATCTGTACACGTGTGTATGTACATTACAGAGACGTATTTTAACACCGAAATGTGAATGCACACACGACCACAATCACACACCGAGTCATTTATATTAGAAAAAACAAATAAATAGGTATAACTTATAAGCAAAATATATTTGGCATGGCTGTGAGGCATGATTAAACCATTTTATTGGATGATTATTCAACACGTTGATTATGGTGCTGCTGAAATAGTAGCCACTGTGATTGTATAGATAATTTGTACCTAAAGTATTTGCAATCTAAAGAGAAAGGATTGACACTGTGGGGAACAGCAGCCACAGCAGAGTGAAAGCTGGGTTTGTACAAATGACATGATTCATTTGAACTTGTGAGCAGAGTTAGGAGGAAATTAGGCTACTGGAAAGAAAATTAAATTAGTCATATGAGGGTGAGAAGACATGGGGGGAAAGGGAAATTAAGATAAAGGGAGATGTTAAATGACATTGAGCAGAAGGAAGGACTGTAACAACCAGCCAATGTGCAAGCCCAGTTGAACGAACAGCATGCTCTGAAAAGTTCCATTTGTATCCCCAGTCCCACATTGGTCCAAGACACAGACATGTTTTCTTTTCTTCTATACCTATAGTCAAGTTTTCATGAAAATGAGATCTGACAGCACTGAATAGGAACCACAACACTCTTTGGAAAGCACTATCTGCTGCTATCATTGCTTTCATTCTTACCGGCTGTTTTCTCTTCCTTGTGAAATCTCTAACTTGCTTCTTCCTGAAGTTTTCCTCAGGGACAAGAGGAAAACTTAAGCCAGAGGTTGGGAACAACAGCAGGACATGGCTGTGAGCCATGCCACAAGCTGGCACCTGCCTTGCCCAGCGCGGTGCTAATGAAGATACCTGCCTGGCTTACAGCTGTGCAATGAAACCTGTGTAGCAAGCTTTTGTGCCTATCCTGTAAGCCCGCATTGCTGACCCAGCTGGAATAAATCAATATGGCACTCCACTGTGCCATCTCTGTCTATGCTCACCTTTACAAAGTATGTAAAAGGGGGATACTGCTGCAGAAGTCAGTGTTTATAGGGTCTTAGGAAGATAATTTGCCATGGCTGGGTCCAGCGAGATGTGCCAGGGTAGGGAAATAAGCATCATTTTGTACCGTGTCTGTATATTTTTACTTGTACACAGTCTAATATAATTTATCAATTTTACACACCATCTTTAGAAAGAAAATTCTTACACTGGAAGAAAGCATAAAAAAAAAAATCACTGCAGTGATGGATAAAAAAATTAAATCTTAAAGCCAAATCAGGGTATATGCTGTGCACGTATAAGGTTTTGTGTTAAATTCAATGATTGGGTGATCCTGTGCAGAGCATTAATCTACTCTCTTGCTGCTATAGTTACAGTACTTGTCCCTTTTTTTTTCCCCAATTTCAATTCATCACCCCAAAGTAAATTAATTTGAAAACAAACAAAATCATTAAAAGATAGAAATAAAGTATTATGTACAATCAGCTCCAGAGGTAATATATCTCCTTCAACAAGCCTCATATCAAAGCCCTTAAGTATTTGTCACTACTGATACAATCTAGGAAAGAGTTCACTATGCTGTTAAATACAGTTGTGATGTGTAACCTTTTACCAACATGTTTTCTGTTTTGGGGAAGTTATGTTATTTGTACTATTTGGTAATTCTGCTATACTTTACTGATGCTGGTTTTGTATTGAATCCTCTCTTTTCTTTTTAAATTTGAACTTATTTTTACCTCTCCTAGTTCACTGTGAAGAAATTAAAGGAAACTATTTTAAAAGCTTTATAAAGTACCCCTTATAAATAGAAACATTTAACACTTAAGTAGAGATACAACTTTTATCGGGTATCTAGGGCAGAAAAACTAAAACTGTTACTCAGAAATACTCTTCCTTAAAATTGTCTTATATCCTCATACTTCTCTGAGTATCAGAGCCGCCAGTATAGAAACCTTTTAACCATGACACAGAAAGCCCAACACTTGCTTTTTAAGTCCTTAGGCTTTTGAAAATATCAGTATCTACAGTATTTGATGTTCAAAGATTTTCTTACATTTGTTAGCAATATTTCCTTTGAAAACCGCTCTGCCTTTATATATACGTGTGTGCATATAGATGTGTGTTCACTTCCTGGATCCCTGAAGCAAATATTTTTAGACTATTGTTACATGCAGATATATTGTTTCTCTGAGAGTCCAGAAGTGGAATGACTGGGGGCTTATTCACTAAGGGAATCTTACCTGCATGAAAGAGCAATATTTTTTCTTATATTTTCCATTAAAAAAAAAAAAGTCAAACATGGATAACAAAGATGTAGAGTTTCTGACAGATCGGAAAGAACACAGAGACCAGTCCTTCCAGCCCCAGAGGTAAGTAAAACAAATTCAGAGGAGATTTCAATTTGGATGTGCCTTGTGAGTCATTTCTGCACTGAGAGCGCTTTAATGCCAGCTTCAGTTGATTCACTGCTGACATCATCTCAGAATTTCACCTGTTATCCCTTGAGAAGAGTGACTCAGCCTCTAAGTTTACTCCAGACTGATTTTTATTACATGAAAACAGTCATTGAGTAATTGTCAATATAATTAAAAAAAAAAAATCATTAATCCACATGGTGGATTTTAGGCTAATTCATTGAAGAGAAGCAAGCAGACGTTAATTAAAGGTTCCTCTGACTACACATATCTCTGCCAGGAACTCTCACACTAATAAAGAAATCACTTCTAAAGATTTTTTTTTTTTTTTCCCCCACATCTTTCTAGCCTTTGTCTCCTCTCTTTTGTCACATTAAGCCTCACTGGTCATCATTCTTACCAGTCCTCCCTTATATCAATCTATCTTCAGCTTCTGATTTTCCACTCCATACTCCTCCAGTTTTACAAAAACACCTCCCCCAAACCACCTTGCATTTATGAAGCTCTTCAGCTCTAGGAGAAGAGGTGATGATGTGTTGCAAGTGTAAGAGTCCTATTTTTGCCTCTAAGCCCAGCAGTCCTAGGGTAATTGCCAGAATTATAGTGGCTTTCAAGTTGAGTTTACAAAATCAAGCTGGTTTCAAAGCAGCATTTACTGCTCCATAATTTCATCTAATCCCCACAGCTACTGACATAAACTAATTGCATGTACACATATGATCCCATTACGAATGGTGCAATCCAGATGGTGCCAATCTGGGACTGCAAACAGAGTTCCAGTGCTGTCAAGTGCATGCCAGGCTTACCTGCTGCATTTACATCTCTATTCCTACTTCTTTATCACAGACATTTCCTATTCAACCAGTTGGGCAACACAGTAAAGCCATGTAGTCATAAATCCCATGGAAAACATTGTCCAAAAAGTGTCCCAAGAGACCCTGACAACATGCCAGTGCCTGAAAAGTCTTAGATTTTGCTTTAAATCATTCTAACCTTACTATTATTAGCATCATTATCACCACCACTATTTATTATTAATTCAGCATCACTTCAGAATTCCTGTGATAAGCAATAACCTGTCTGCCATGGAACTTGAAATCACAGGTCTAAAAAGATAGTTCACACCCAAAAGAACAGACAGCATGTATGACTATATTTATATATTTTTAATAGAATATGCAAACTCACCACCCACATGGCTTGTGGGTTTTTCTGTGTCTATCGTCTCATAAACTAAATAACTAGGAACCTAAAACATATCTATACACCTTTATGCAGATACACACATGCTGCATGTGCAATTACTTCAGAAGAAATTCACTGAAGGATGTCTGGGATTAAAACTGATCTTTACTACTCAATCTCCAGGAAATCCCCAGAACAAAACAAGTATAACAAAAAGTAAATAAAACAATTCTTATATCCATTCATTCTTTGCTGCTCTGTATAAAATATGTTTGGGAAATCAAAAAGACCTTGGCAATGTGAAAGTGAAAGTTTTGGTGAAAAAAGGAACGCATTTCCGTGCTGTGGTCCTTTAACTGAAACTGTCCCTTGGGGTTAAACCCTAGGCTGTTATGTGAGCATCCTAGATGATTTCAGCGTCCTTTGTAATACAGAGGTTCAAAGATGTTGTATGTTAAAACAACACTTTATTTATATGAAACTAGGAGATAGCTTATGTCATAAGCCAGAACACATACAAAGGACAGAATGTGTATGCACATAAAGATATGGTATACTAAATAAAACTATTTGTCACGATCCACTATTGGGTTGAACAATTTGGCAGAGGTTAAACCCCCTTGCTTTCCAACCGACCTCAGATAATTCTGGGAGGTTGGGGGCGGCTGGGCTTAACTTCTGATTAATTCCAATATTTTATCGTGACTAAGGTTCCTTTTACATTCTCGGAAACAGAATTAAGACTCGAAACGGAGTCAAGTGCCAAGTCACTTTATTCGGCCAACAATAAACGCGCGAGAGAAAAGCAGAGAAAGAGAGGAAAAGTGAGAAAGGGAAAAAGAGGGGGAGAAACAAATGGCACGGGAGTGTTGTGATAGCTACCACCGCGGGTCTATGTGCTGCCCGGGCGGCCTGG
>NW_009258414.1:5053516-5082534 GCF_000687185.1 Egretta garzetta | reverse complement strand
CTAGGCTGTTATGTGAGCATCCCAGATGATTTCAGTGTCCTTTGTAATACAGAGGTTCAAAGATGTTGTATGTTAAAACAACACTTTATTTATATGAAACTAGGAGATAGCTTATGTCATAAGCCAGAACACATACAAAGGACAGAATGTGTATGCACATAAAGATATGGTATACTAAATAAAACTATTAAAATTGGCTATTAAAAAAACTTGGGGAAATTTTAATGTTACAAACCAGCGTTCCTCAGAATGAAAAGAATTTGAAGGAGCCATGTGAAGTCATTTTGGTCAGACGCAATGAGTCTGATCTTTGTTTAGAGACAAATAGATATGGGAAGTGCCAAGCAATTTTCCTCCTTCAAAAAAAGAAGAGTCAGTTCTAAACTTGCTCTTCTGTAATTTAATAAAATACTGGTCAATACTAATGGAACTATCTATATTTGAACAGTCATACTGCAAAGGATGCATTCCGATCCTCCGTACATAGCATATATTAGTATGGGAACTTGTGTTCTTAGATTGCCACAGAGCACATCTCTTAAACTGTGCTATGTCTTTGTGATATATTAAAAGCCATTTAGTTTGATTCTTTTCTCACTTTTTTATCCCATTGATTCTCGAGCTGCTACCCTGATCTACATCAGCTCCACTTTGAATAAAATCAAGTCTACTTTTGGCAAGTACTCAAGTCAGTTTAGCATTCACTTTCTATCCGCATTCATGCAAGTAAAACTTACTTTTCAGAGCAAATTGAAAGTCAAATGAAAGGCCACTAGCCTGGCTGATGTAAATTCAATTTAGAATTCAACTGAATATTCACCAGCTCATTTTTTTTTATGATATTTATTCAGCTCTGGAAAACATTATACACAAAATGAACAGCTGATACGAATAGCCTGAATTTGTGGAGGCCTAAAGAGCCAGATCATTCCGAGGTGTAAATCAGCCTGGTGGCTCTGCTGGAGCCAGTGGTCACATACTCAGGGACGAAGGCGTTCAGTCATTCTTACATCAGTTCTGATTCTTTCCATGTTAATATATAAGCACAGATGATTTTATGATTGTTATTATTGCTCTTCATATTATTAAACAAACAGTTCAAAATTACTGTATTCAATTTGAATTGCTTCTCACAAAATCACTAGCAGAAATCCTTTCTGAACATGCAAGAGGCACTTCAGTATTTCATGAAGTGTTAAATTGGCAAAACAACAACACGAGTTCATTACTGCAGATTCTTTCCAGATGGAACCATAAATGTACTGTACTTTACTGAGCGCCCATGGTACAAAACAACTGAGTTGAATATTATGACCACTTTTTGGGGAATAATGTTTCACATAGTGATCATTTATTTTTGCAGGGAAGAAACTAATTTTAAAAAGAGCATAGAAAGGAAGATTCCAGAGCCTCTCTGATTTCTTTTAGTCTGTTTCTTTCTAGCCTCTGAAAATCAGGACGAGTTGTCACTGTGACCTTTGTCTAGTTTTCAGCTCCAAAGCTGAACCTACACTCCAGCACTCTGCCTCTGAACACCGTGCCGAAAGGCTGGGCCAGAAGCCCTTCTCAACGCACCTGAGCCAAGGTGCTGCCAGCCCATGTAAGGGGACTGCAGCACACAGCAACATTAAAACCAACCATGCTCTTCCGTATGGCAATTTATACATGGATTGAAATTTCCAAATAAACTGACAAAAGCAAGGGAATAGGACTCTCTGAAATAAACCCCAATGAATACATAGGCAATGATAAAATGAAAGTGACTCTAAGTTTCACAGTTGACTTCAAGAGAAACTACGAAAGGCTCTTAACTTTCTTTTTTCCTTTACTATGCCAGGTTCTATTTATGCTTTTTAATCTGTCCATCTTTTTATTTACAGATCCATTTTAGTATTGTAAAAAGTATGTATGTGCCTATTTGAAAACATGGGTTTCATCTAGTCCCATCCCAATATAAATCAGGAATTCCAATGGTGTAAAACAAACATGAACAACACATACATAAAAATATTTAAAACATAATCGGTTCTATCTGTCCACTATTCTTTGCTTAAAGGAAAAGTCACCCCAGCATTTTCAAATACATTTAAAGATGAATTTGATGTATTTTGTTCCCACTTACTTTGAATAGGTTTTGCCCCAAAGTAGTATCATTTCATTCCTTTAAGCTTCCACTGTTATGCTGGAGATTAGAATAGATCTTTTCATGCACTCCATCCGAGTTGTTTGGACTAATAAATTAGATCCATTTCTCCCCTTGAAAACATCTGCATTTTGACCAAATTTTTTTCTAGTTATAAATGATTTATTTTTTTAATAAAGCTTTCAAATGCCTGAAAGAGGTAGCTTCTTTTTCTTGGCATTTTAGATGTAAAAATAAATATGGAAATAATGATAGAGCAAAGAAACAGCAACACAGTCATTTCCTTCTGCTTTAGAAAGGCTGTGATATGTTCAAGGGAGCATCCAATATGAAGTTAAGCTCCCTGGTCCCCAGAGTTTTTTTGAACAATCAAATTCCCTTGTAAAGTGTTAATACCAGTCTCAGTTCACTTACGTGGCAAGAAGCACATCTGATTTTTGCATGCAGTGAACTACCCGTATTTCATAGACACATAAATCTTTCTTTTGTTAAATCTCTGCTTGTGTATTTCACAGCTCGAAGTGGAAATTTCCTTAAACTCCAATCAAGAAACTCATTGCAATAAAATGGTATTTGTCCTAATTAAAAAATAAACACTACTAACAATGTGATAAGATTAACTTGATAGGAAAAGAGGCTTTTATAAATTTATTTTTACTTTAGCTTTTGTCTTGAAATTAAAAAATAAGAGAAGCTTTTATCATGCTTTATTGTGAGCTAGGGGGTAACTTTCTTGAAAATGAAAATGAGCTCTGCAGTACTGTCTTGTACTACTACAGTGTAACTGCTACTGTTTTTCTCTCCCACTAACTACACTCACATAATTTTGAAATGGCCGTAATGGTACTATAAAAATTGGCTATATCGTTAGACGCTCTGGTAAGTCTTTCATCACAAGGAAATGATGAAAACTTTATTGCTCTTGACAAAGTTGATTGATAGACATGGAGTAAAATTCTACTTTTGTGACATCTTCAGGATAAATTCCAAAACCATAATCCTATTGAGGATCCTGCGTATTCCAACTCTGACAATAGATAGGGCAAGAAAAGCAGAAACAAACTGCACAGTAAGTAATGAATTTCCATAAGTAATCACTATTCTTTGTGCACCCCACCAAAATTCTTCTCCAAGTCAGTACAAATGAATCTGTCATCAGGTTAGCAGAAAAAGTTAATTTAAATGAATGTATACATTTCCATAAGGCACAGTCCAGAGGTTACAGTTAAGCTCTCCAAAACCAGAAGCACTCAGAGTCCTCACACTGCTTTGAAAATAATGCTAGTAGCCAAGACCTATCTGGGTATCTGGAGAGCACCAACCGTGACGTGAACAAATATTCCTTAAATAAAAATACTATTATGTTGGGAAGGAAAAGGAATATATTCCTTTGAAGACTTACTCTTCAGCCAATTCATACATTTAATATTAATTCTTCAGCACATAAATGCATGAGGCTAGAAAAAAGGATTACTATATCTTTGTTCAATTTTATTTGTGTGGATATTTGTACTTATCTCTGTGTTCACTGAGTATCCACAGATAACGCAATATACCTACATACTAAGGTAGTCTGGCAGCCTGAACATTTGGTTTAAAACTTGCCTCCAGTAGATCAACTACTTCATTTATGGATTCTAGAGTTGGGTTTTATGCTGTCTTCACTGGAGAAGTCCCTTAACCCATCTGCATACATTTCTGTAACAACGCTAATGTCAAACTACCTCTTTACTTCTGGAGTCTGATAAAGAGTAATGAGTTACCATTTTGAAAAGGCTCCAAGGAGAAAACTATTCCACAGTCATTAAACTGTGCTTTCAGAGATAATCAAACTCCAGAGGGAACGATGACAAAATTACCTTTTTTTTCCCCCCCCCTGTATACTTGTGTTAAGTCAGGTTTCTTCTTTTTTTATAGCATGTAAAATTCTCTTTTTAGCAGAGCCTGGCACAACTGGGCAGATTACCAAATAAAGGCACACCAAATATTCACCATCAGAGAGAAAAAAAATCACATCCAGGATGCTACGTTTTTGCAAGAGGTAGGAACGAATGGCATATTCTTCAGACCTCTATACCAAAGCAATGCATGCCATGGGGTAAGTTCATGCCTATACCTTGGGAGCACATATTCCACTGACATGTTTCAGGAATTAATACTCTCCTGCAATACTAGGTGTTGTGTATTACATTCTCTTATGAACAACGTTTCCATTCTGCCATCTTACAGCATATAGAAACACAACATGTTGTTCCTTTTAAACATCTTCATCCTTTTCCGTTGTAGACCAAGGAACCATCCTCTCGCAATATGTGTGTTCCTACGCAAAGGAAGAGGATAAAACTAAGGGAAAAGTTTGGAGACCCACCACACACAATAACAGTTTAGGGAAGAAGTTTCCACAAGGCAAAAGTGCTTACATTTGGAAACACTTAGAAAGCCCCTCTGCACGTGCTGTTCAATGGAGACGTATTTACTATGTTGGAGCACTAGTATATTCCACATTACTGTTACAATTAACAGGAGAGGCAGACGGGGAAAATTGTGCAGTGATTTCTCTAGTATTTCTTCCCTTCCTCCCACTGGTAGAACACAGGCATGCCCAAGTATCAAGGCACTATCCAAAAAATGACAGCCTTGCATTCTCTCACACCTATCAAATATGTAATACACTTAAAATATGCTTTATAGGTGAAATTTTATATTATCAAAAGTTATCATATTGCTTTAGTTACCAACAAACTATTTTCAATAGTTCAATAATTTTATTTCAATAAACTGACATTTCTTACATATTCTTCAGTTTTATAGAATGTTATATTTAAAGTAGACCATGAAGCCAGCCAGTCTTTTAAATCAAGTACAACCTTTTGACAGGATTTGGCCTACTTGAAACCCATTCCTCCAATCTCACATGCTGAGCAAGAATTCTCCTCACACAGGTGAGCTGCCTGCAGATACCCAGGATGCATTAAGTCTTTTGTAAGTCATTTTGAAATGGTTACAGAGGTTCGAGTTATAGAATGACCTTATTTTGCATACCAGTAAAAGCAATTAAATTCACATCTCAAGTATCATAGTAGACATACAATCTACCATTGTAGAGTTCTTGAAATGTTTGAAATTCCTTTATGCTATTTCAGATTACTCTTTAAATAAGTTGACAAGCAAGAATGCTATCTAAACCACTATAAAGAGACTGACAACCAACACAACCTGAAGTCAGATAAAAGGGGATTTTTGATGGGCCTGAAACTTATGAGCAAGACAAAGAATAAATCTGTTCCTTGTAAGTTACTTTCTTAAAAGAAAAATATCCTGAGTGTATTTCATCTAGGGCCTGTCAAAATAATAGCTTGGTGATGTGAATTCAGAACATAAAAGTGTTCTATTAGCGATCAACAAGAGACAAGAGATACACCAAT
This sequence comes from Egretta garzetta, assembly GCF_000687185.1. NCBI lineage: Eukaryota > Metazoa > Chordata > Aves > Pelecaniformes > Ardeidae > Egretta > Egretta garzetta. The sequence continues at coordinate 5,076,966 of NW_009258414.1, read as the reverse complement.
CTTTTCTAGCATAGTTTTCTTATCAGACATATTTGTTTTACTTCATGAGATTGTTCTAAATCCATAAAATTTACATACATATGGCTGCATTGTTAATTCCTACTATGAAACTATTCAGAGGAGTTTCCACTTTCTGCTTAGTAAAGGAACTTCACAGCCAAGAAATGCAAGCCAAGGATGGTAGGTAGTCCTCTGATTACAGTGGGACACTTACAAAAATACTGTTTGAAAAGCGAGCGAATAGCTCAGTTTCTATCATCATAATAATGAGAAATTATAGGAATTGCAGACATTACATATTTTAACTACAAATTAGGAAGAGTAAACAACGGATACTGATAGCATGATTAAACTATTACAGGCGTAACCTCATTTATTTTTTTAATTCTACCTTCAGGTAACTGATTATGGACTTTGTTTTCAAACACAAAGCTTTTTTTTCCCCAACTCTTTTCTTCTCTCTTACATATTAGCATACTAAGTAGTGCTAGAAAGAATACTTTGCAATTGTAGGTTAAAAAAAATTAGGTTTCTACTACTTATACAAATACAAGCAAATATAAAATAGCTACTCAGATGTGAGTTACCTAGGAAAATATACCTTGTCATACTTTCAAGATATCTGTCTTGAAGGGACAAAATTACAGCTAATAGTTACGTTTCTCTAAAGTAAAGGTTCTGTGAAAGAGGTAGCAGAAAAATAGCATTTTCACTCAGCAAGACTTGTGAGAAAACATTCTTCATTCCTTATCCAGGTGAAATTATGTTTCTTTAAATTAAATGCAGGACCAGAAGAATCCCAGAATTATCAGAATCATGAGCTTCCCTTTATTTTCACAATGAAATTAATCAGAACTTATTTTCACAGTGACACTAATCAGAGCAATTATGTTTTCATGCATTGAAGCAGAACTTGGCTTCTTAGGAAAATGCCAAAATTACGCCTCCGTGTCTTATGATCAAAAGCAGTAATTTTCATCAAGTAAATCTAAGTTTCTAACTTGTTCAAATACTGAACTGCATCTGGGTTGGAAGTCCACTAAGAAAATTTTGAACAAGCTTACTTTATTAACTTATGCGTGTGTTCCCAATGAAGTGATAGCAAATTGGAAAGCAAATAGGTCACAAGTAAAAATAATCATGATGATTTTAGGCACAACTCCTGACTGGCAATGGCGAACTGGAAAGGAATGGAGATATCTCTGGAAGATTACTGCATCAACAACGCAGACCTATTGCACTATGCCTCAGCTCCATTGTCAGGAAGTCAGCATTCTTTCTTAATGATTTTTTTTTTTTAATTTCTTTTTTGTAAAGCCAATAGAAGACCTTTTCATCTCCATAAAGCATGCAAATTGAAAAGCATAACTACAAATAATAACAAATAATACAATGACTGTTGTTCAGACTTGAATGTAAACTTCGAAATGTAGTCAATATGAAAAAAGAGGCCAAGTACTTGATTTCTGTGTAAGGCTGGATTCACAAAAGACAAGTAACTTTTTTTCTCCGAGTCTGCCTAATGAAATCTGGATCTAAAATTCTGTGCAAAATTTTTCTGGCTGCTGTTTGAGACTGGAATTACACCTAGTTTTAAGAAAATCTTAACACAGAGGTTTATTTTGTTCATTATTACTCATCCCTTCTCAGGTTAGTACTGTTTATATCTATTTTGGCTGACACCCTGGGCTACAAGTCAGCCTGCTTTAAATTCAGCTGCTTTTGTGCACCTGTCTACACCACCAGGTTTTTATGAACTTTTAGTGGAAACCATCCTTGTAAGTGATTACGATTTCTATTTATCACATAAACTAATAATTTCATTAAGCTGATAACACAATGTTGCATTACAGTGCTGAACAGTGAGTAATTACTGATAATAACAAAGAATAGTTCAAACTGCTGTAGTAAATAAACACAACTTTCACCTGTTACATCCCCAAATCCTTTTAAATTACGTGGGACTTCACATGTATAACAAAGAACATGATACACTCAAAACCACATAGCTAAGGTCACATTCCTGCAAAAATGCATGTAATATATGGAAAATGCCCTATTACCAGCAGTCCCCAATGACATTTCCTGCTTTCAGGCACAAATCTCAGTTCAGGAAAGCATTTAAGAACATGACCAAATGTTGGAAAGTGCTGTTATTATTCCGTGAAAGCAAAAAAGACTTTTAACCACAGCTTTAAATTAAATATATTCAAGAAATTTCATGAATTCACACATGCTTCAAGTAAACAGTCCTTTTTCAGGACTGCAGTTAGAAGCGACTGGTTTGGTAAATGCGTTTTCAGGAAGACCAGTTATAATTTGGACTCTTACTTAACATGGCAGTTGAGTCAGACAATTGGTTGTGCAGCACTGGAAGATGGATTTGTTATTTTTGGTCTAGTGACCAAAATCCAAATATTTTATCACAATGTTGCCTTCTTGCAGCTTGCTTTTTTTTAGTGAGAATATTTCCTTTTTAGGAGTAATTACATTTTTGTTTCACCTAGGAAAAAAAGGTTGCCTGTACTTCAAGCAGGAGAGGCGAGGTAGACTTCATCAAAGACAACTGGGTACGAAAAAACTGTAAACAGAAATTCATGGGTTGTTCTTGAAACTTTTGGTGAAGTGAATATCAAACAAAAATATAATTTCAAATGAATTCTGTCAACTGTAGGTACCATGAAGAAAATACATTACAAGAGAAAGTACCAAGTTGTATCAGATAAACATTTAATAAGGCACTAGTAATTAAATTTACTGATTCACTAATACTCTCAAAACATGAAACTGTCTTGAAAACAAATGTATTTGTAATTTAACAGCGCATCCTAACCAGTTCATCAGACTCTGGAAAATGTTACTGAACTTCCTATTTCTGTACATATTTCTGCAAGATACTTTTAGATGATTCATAGCAATTAATCCGTCTTTCTAAAGATACCGGCAGTGCTGAATCCTGATACTTTTGACCTGAATGTTTATAGCCATACCTGTTCTTTACTGTCGACAGTATTAAGACACTGTTTCAGTAAAAACATGTAGGGCTGATTACAGGTCCAGCAAGTAAGGCCCTGTACTCTTTTGCAGGGATAACAAGAAGACGTTAAATTAATTTCACAACAGAGTATCACATTTAGAATCATAGAACGGTTTGGGTTGGAAGGGACCTTTAAAGGTCATCCCATGGGCAGGGATGTTCAGCCTGAAGGAGAGAAGATTGAGAGGGTGGATGTCACGAGGACGGAGCCAGACTCTTCTCAGAGGTGTTCAGCGACAGGACAAGGGGCAATGGGCACAAACTGAAACAGAAGAGGTTTCAGTTGAATATGCGGAAGAACTTCTTTACTTTGAGGGTGACAGAGCACTGTAACAAGCTGCCCAGGGCGGATGTGGAGTCTCCTTCTCTGGAGATATTCAAAGCCCGCCTGGATGATGTCCTGTGCAACCTGCTCTAGGAGAACCTGGTTTAACAAGAGGGTTGGACTAGACGATCTCCATTCTGTGACCAGGTTGCTCAAAGCCCCATCCAACCTGACTTTGAACACCTCCAGTGATAGGGCATCCACAACTACTCTGGGCAACCTGTGCCAGCATCTCACGACCCTCAGGTAAAAAATTTCATCTACATTTACCTTCTTTCACTTTAAAACTGTTGTCCCTTGTCCTGTCACCACAGGCCTTGGCAAAGAGTCCTCTCTGTCTTTCTTAGAAGTCCCCCTTTATATATTGAATGATAAGACTATGACAAATGAGTCGAACATTTATTTTCTGAGACATAAAAATGAATGAATGAGGCAACAGGAAAAGGTATGTATGAAGGGAAAATTTTAAGATATTCTAATGGTTCTAATTTTAAAAGCTGCCATCAAATCTTGATGGATTATGAAAGTGTGTCTAGTTAGATAAATTATAGGTATGACACTTTGGAGATCAAGAAGGTATCTTAATTTATTAAATAGTGACTAAGTACAAGTACTATGGCTCAACACTGAAGTGTGCTAATAAGTTCAGCTAACTGCATTCAGAGGGTGTGAAGACATATTGAACAGCGGGAGTTCTCTTTTATAGGTTATTCGCAGAGATTTAGCATTTCTTTTAAGGACATTATCTCTATGCCACAGTGGCAAAACATGCAGCAGAGACACAAAGAGATCAGCAAGAAGGGGTTCTGCACTGGTATATTTTTAGATATTCTAGAGGGAAGATGCTGAATGATCCTGTAATGCATTTTGTATTGCATGCAGCATTTAACATTCATGTTCAACTCCCATTCTGCCAGTATTAAATGTTATATATTTTGTCAGAATAAAGAAAAATTAAATTTATTCTATCCTTAATTCAATTTATTCATTCTTAGTCCTGGAGTTTAAAAGGAATTGTTTTGCTCTTCTGTGCAACTATAAATGAAGCAATTTTTTTTTAAAAGTGTATTACTTGGGTTTATATCTTACTACAAATCTCAAAATGACAATGCGCGTCACAAGGCAAAGCAGTTTCCTGGTCTGCGAATCTTTTCACCACAAACTGAACTCACCAAGCTGCTGGATTCTCCGTTTTTCCTCTCTGCTGAGAATAGGGCTGATTTAATTGCCCTGACCCTCACACCAGCTTGCATAAAGCTGATACAGAGATTCTGGCAAAACTTGCCAGGTTCTCCCCACAGTGGAGGGGATAGATATGGTTGGTTGCATAGCTTTATGTAACAATAATATTTACCATAATGCCTTCATTGGCAATGTAGGAAAGCACCTCAGTGGGATGTGTTCTAACATGGAACACAAATTGCCTTCCTTTGCTGTAAGAAAGCAGAGAGCTTCCCAACTATTATCCTGTGTGAAGCAGGCTAGTTTCCTTCCCATGCTGTTACTTTTCTATTGAGTAGTGAAATGAGTCACGAAGAAATCTGAAATGGAAGATGCAGAATTGCCTGGAAGAGGATTTTCAAGAAAGGCATATTCCAGACACATAGTCTAATACAACAGAAAAACCTTCTAATGTAACTGAATATTATGATTACAGAACATATGAACTACACTGCAACCTAAAAAATGAGTTTGTATCTAATTGTGAGAGCCAAGTCACAATGTCTCAGGCAATGTAAATCTAGATTTGAGGAGCTATACGAGCAAGCTGGATAGCTACTAAATTAAGGCACCTTGGATTACTATGCCTTTCTGTAAATCACTATTTACAGTATATCCTACTTGAATACTTCTACTCTGGCTGTGAGAAATATACACTGTAGTCTACACATTCCAAACAAAGTAATTTCTTTTATTTCTAAGCAATTTGAAAGAGTAGAAAGGAGCTAGATTTAATCCGCTTTATAATCTCTTTAATAATGGCATATTTAATTAAGACAACTGTTGGAAGCTCATAACAGGAATTTAACAAATCAAAAATATAGTGTAAGAGTCCCACTGCAACATGTTATTCAAATGAATTGTTTTATCATACCCCGGGCCTTTTAGTGAGACAATTCCATTCCGGGAAATATGGTGCCGTATCCTTTCAAAAACAGAATATTTACTGGCAGTCCTACATTTGTTTGATTGTCAACAATGACATGTTCACAAAGCAGTTAACCCTGACAGGAAATGCATAGGATGTGCTAATATATAAAAAGCCTTTACAATCTATGATCTGGCTGCATCATCTTTGTAAGAGCCCAAGGGAGCCACAGACGACAACTACATACTCTGTTGAAGACTGAGGAGGTGGTGGTTTCTGCTCCCACTTTCATTCCACAAAACCAGAACCAGATAGTTTTGCTTCCCACAAAAGCAGTGGGATAACAGTGAGAATCGTCCCCCTGCCTGCCTCAGAGCTCAAAAAGGAATTCTGTCTCAGCAGCTCTGTGCTCTCGGTGAGAAGCCTGCCACAGAGACAAAGTGCTGGGATTATTCTGGCAAAATCACTCTAGTAGTGTGTGATTTAGTTCTCCAAAAACATAGAGGATGTTAGATTGTGGGGAGCTGTTCTTGCTTGTAAGCACTTCCCAGATCATCTTCTCTGAGTTATAGCTATACACCTGTACTAAAAGCCTACAATATTTCTTTTTACCTTTTGAGATTTCCACTGGAGAGGCTTAAAACTGCAATTAGTCTCACCTATATAAAACCAAGTTAGAATCCAAAACCAATATCATCTGCCAACACAGATTTTTTTTTTTTTTACCTTTCTAATTAACAGTAATTGTATTTAATTAGATAGTAATACACTTTCAATGTGAAAAGGAACTATTCATAAGTAGCCAGTAACAAGTAAGTGTTAATATTGTAATACCAACCCACGAACCAGTATTTTCCCGTATGCATTCAGTAAGCATTTTTTGCATTTCAGACTTCTCCTTCTATGTCCTGATCACAAACAATTCTTTCAAAATACCTGACATTCATAACCAGAGTTGAATGACCCAAAATTTTGGACACATTTTGTTATATCTTGTCTCACAGATCAGGTGATGTTGGTATTTCCACTTACAGATTAGATCAGACTAACATTTTTGGACAAGAGGAAGCTTTGCAGCAGTCTGTATTTCTAATAAGAAAATGTAACTTAAGAAAGGCAGAAGATGTTCAGAAATGTTCAGAAGGGAGGGTTGTGTAACATTTCTAACTCGCTCTTCTGAATGAAGCATACTTTGCCTGAAATAGCATTCCAAGGAAAATCAGGACTACAAATTGGGGATTTCTTTCATCCTATCTGCCAAGAGTAATTCTGTGAACAGAGCATCAGATATTTTCTGTTTAATTTAAGCTCCCTTTCTCTTAGAAGGATGATGAAGACTGTGGTAACCCTATTTCAGTGCACTGTGTAGTCACAGAGAGAAAACTGCCAACACCTGAAACCAAACAGTAAGAACAGTCATGCCCACTCTTTGAAGGCTTAATAAACAAACCTTAGCAATACTTAGTACTCCTTAACAATACTTACTACTAGGCAATAATTAATTCATACTTGGAAAATTATGAAGCCTGGAGATTTGAAATTAATATACTTGAATATATGCAAATATATATTACTGGGGGAAAAAAGTGCTAATTTCTAAATTTTTATGATCTCTGCCTGGATCATATTTGCATACATTTATTACTTGCTTATTACTTATTACAGTATTATTTTTCTGATTGCTGTGAAGAAATGTAGTAACAGGCTTCGAAGTCAACCCACAAAACCAACTACTGCATGGAGTCTAATAGAGACAGTACACAAATGCACTATGCTGAAAAAGACCAATACAGATAAATCCAATGTATCTATCAAACTTCAATAATGCTAAGAACTAAATTAATCCAAATCATTTTGTCATAGTAGGAGTTCAGTATAACATAGCTTATGTTCCTTTACCTGATTTTCAGGTTAGCAAGGTCTGATATATTCTTAATACTGTGTTAAATTCCCCTGCAGAAATCTCTTTAGCCCATGGAAACTATGTACTGATACAACTAGGGTCCAGAGATTGTCCTGTGGCCTTTATTGACATATCCATTGTCCTTTTTTCACTCTTGCAACAAGAGCTGTTTTCAGATTTTCCTCACAAACTTAATATCCCAGCAAATCTAAAATTGCTGCTCTATTACTGCCAGAAATATCCACTCTATATTAAGCCCGCTCTTGTCATTACAGGCAAAGAAACTAGCAGTTCGAGAGATGTGTAAGAAAAGAGGGAAAGCACAAGAAAGAATCCCTCTTTGCATCTCTGTGTAGTGGTTATAGATTTACTTTACAGTTACTTTTAACTTAACTCCATCACCTAACAGGGATTTCCCCCATTATGCTTGCTCTGCTATTCAAGGACACAGAAAGTGAATGGTATGAATTTGGATTCAGAAAAAATTATGGCAGGAACTCAACAATTTAACCTATAAAAAGAGATGGAATCTCCAGAAAGAAGACTATGATTGAGATTTTCAGAAACATTTTGTAAGGTTGCATACATTTCAAAGAGAGTGAAGAAAGTACACAAAGCCAAGCACTGCCCTAAGCACTGATCTGTATTAATTGCTTATACACTAACTGGAAGAATGATTTGTGCTTGTGATTGCCCTTAATTTCTATAAAAAGAACACATTTTATTTTAGGATGGCTCCAGTTCAAGTTCAGTATCGTAAAAACAAAAAAGGATGTCTAATCCTATTTGCAGGACACTACAAGCTAAGACAGAGGGCTAAATCTCTTTCAAAAATAAACGCACAGCAAAGACTCTTCTATTTTTATTTCACATAGTATTCAGGAAGGCCAGATTCTGACCTGGATTGTACAAGGCAGGCAGTTCTCTATCCTTTTGTGTATGAGTTAGGAACAATTTCTATCCACCCTCTCCCTGAAAATAGGCAAAGATAGAGCAGCAAGAGACAGAAAATGGCTGATATACTTGATATGCCTTAGTCAGTTAGGCTAGACCAATTCCCAAAGGTGACAACTGCATCCCTCAACGTAGTTTTAGCAGGAAGACAAGACAGAAACTTTGATAGTATGTGCTCGAATGAGAACTCCCAACAAACATTATCGCAGACAAAAAGGAAGTGTACACTTGAATGCACATTTAGATACAGCATCTGCTACTTTTTCAAGTTAGATCCTTTCCTGCAATCATCCCGCACACAAAAAAATCGGTTTTGGTAGCAAGTTCATTTCTACTTTGTCTGAGGTATCCCAGATTGTCCTGATAGGAATGACAGCCAGAAAGATCTGGACATCAGTCACTACAAAGCAGTGGATTCAGGATCTAAATGTGGAATGTATTTGCTCTCTTGCAGTTGACCTCAATGAAATAGAGCCAATCGGCCTGGCTTACTTTTTAGTAAAAAATGAAAATATACATTCTTTTTGGACTTGTATTGGACCTTATTGAGCATGAATTTTGGATTTGGGTCATAATTTTATTAATCCTAAAAGTTTTATAAAGATTTGCTCTGAAGTTCTGAAAGCAGATAGTTCAGCCATTGTACACTGTATAATTACATGCAATTAACTAATAAAGCACATTCCCTAAACTCATCTACAGCTTATATCTTATGAAAATAAAACTCCTTTTCACTACTGATCAATAAAAGCACATAAAGACTTTCACTGCCACTGGTTTTCAAACGATGATACATTTTCTTGTATGGCTTTTCTTCTAATTGGTCAATTATCAATGTTGATTTGGTGATTTTTTTTTTTTTTTAAAGTATTTAAATTACTTTTCTACATATTTAATGCATCTATTCCAAATGGTACTTCTACAAAGACAGGAAAGTAGATTATATAAATACTGCCCATCTATCAACTGGAAATCTTAAATAAGAATTTTTTTTAATTTAACATGTCTCTCACATACTGTTTAAAGAAACTGAGCCCATTCATTTAAATCCTTATAAATTTTGTAGAAGGGTAGTCAAACAAAGGAAGATTTAGACAAATAGTGTCAGACTTACAATTTTTTTTAATTTTTAAAAAAGTGTGTTTTATTTTTAAGAATCAGGGCAGAATATGTGAATTGGCATTCAGAATCTTAATTACAGACCATAGAGGTTTTAGGCTGTTGCAGGATGAACATCCTCTCGATTGGTCAAAATTTTATACATTTCATACATTCTAACACATATCAAGAGGCTAGTAGCTACATATTTTCTAACCCCAAAGAAGCAAGACAGCAAAATCACATGATTTTTGTTTCCACCAAAGAAGCTGATTTTGGGTCAACATCTATGACTTTAAAAAAATCCAGCTTAAATGCACGGGCAAATTAGATAGGAAAGATAGATATAAAAAAAATCTTGCAGACAGGATCATAGAATCATAGAATCATTTAGGTTGGAAAGGACCTTTGAGATCATTGAGTCCAACTGTTGAAGAAATCTGTTTCCATGAGGCAGTTAAGCTCAACTGACAAGAACAGGTAAGAGAAGCAATGCAACTGCAGCACTATGGTCTATACAGTGGGGGGACCACAGAGAGAAACGTTCCATGTACATAAACTCCCTACAAGACTTGAACCACTAAAAATGTACGTAGATGGTCCCTAGATATGTGAAATATAAATATTTCCTTACCAAACAATGTATATGTGACAAAAAAATCAATTCATGCGTTACCATTAGACCACAATATATTTTTCAGGGCTATAACAGAAGCTGGAAACCTGTCACATATCAGGTTTGTTAGTAACAATGTTGACTCAATATTTCTCCAACACAGTTCTTTGTCTCTCACAAGGGATGGTAGAGTACTGTGCAACACTTTTATTCCTGACAGTTTTTCTTGCAGGTGCATATAGTCAATCTATTTGCCATTTCTTCTATTGCACTCCCAAAAGAATACACCTTTATTGGAGCTAAAAGCAAGTGACATATTTCCCCCTAACTGAACAGTCTCAGACACCTTCTTTATAAATAAGTTATTTTCGAAATGTTTCTGTATGTGATAAACTGGAAAAGCCTATCTAATCTGTGGCAAGCTAAGAACTATAGTCTCCAGGAGTTTTCCTTGAGGAAACATTTGGGACCTGTATATTTTCATATCAAATGAAAGGTTCTATATTTGCAGTTACACAGGCAGGAGCAAGGATGCATGAAGACGGTCAAAAGTTACAGCAGAGGTGAGATATTTCCAGAAATAATCCAGAAGAGTAAACACCAATGAAAACGAAAATGCCTTCCTGTCCACTGTTAGAAAGCACATTGATTTTCTAACCAATTCCATATATGATCCGAGTTTGTGTAATTTAATAAATACTGTATTCCCTGAATGCACTTGCCAGGATATACCGAATACAATAGATACTGATTCCAAATCCCAAGGTAATGCAAACATTTTCTGCAAATAAAGACGTATTTCAAAACCTGGTAAAACTCGACACAGGAAAAGCTATTCAAGTTCACTGCTAGTGTATCATTAGCTTTTTGAGTGTAGTAACAGAATTACAGCACCAGACCCTCAGCTGGTATAAACTAAGGACTATAACTGTACAGTCATAACATGTTAAGCTACAATGAGCAAACAAAATAAAGACATCACCAGCTGGAATCAAAAGCAGTATTGTAACTGCTATAACTAACTGCAATTATTTAGGTAAAAAAAAAATATAGTTTATCAGTCCAAAATTCAAATTAACATTCTTTACTACTGCTCTTCTCCAAAATAGGCTACCGGTTGCCTTGTGAATGTATTAGCAAAACAAGATCTCCTACGTATACTTTACAAATTCTTTATTCAACAGAAAACCAAATTCTGAAAACAAAGCTATCCATATCAAAATATTTTTAGAAAATAAATATTGCGCTAAAAATTAACAATTAAATTTCCCACTTTATTTGCTAAACATCTGTATATGTAAAATGTACTCTAAAGTACTGTTGCTCTTGGTTAGATTAAATCAAACAAGTAAAAAGATAACCTAGCACTCTTTGATCTGAAACATGCAGAACCATAAAATGTTTGGACATGATAAAAATTTGACATCATGGATAAGCTTCACATCTTTTATTCTTTTTCATAAGGAAGTGTCAGACGATGATATAAAAATAATAGATCAAATAAACATAGACACTGTTGTACACAGAGCATAAAACCTTAAAAAAAAAACCCACTGAATAATTCAAGGGAACTCTAGCAACACTTGTGATTTACAACACTTGCAATTTTTCATAAAGCAATATTTTTTTAATTTTCATCTTTTTTCTACAGTGCCTCAGGAAAAAGAAAGGCAAAAATTGTAACCATAACTACAAATATTAAAGTGTTTGCTTTTAGTATCATTGTAGTAAATATGCCATTACTCTTGGACAGTAATGCAATATGCAAACAATATTCGTCCCAGATCACCACAGTAAACAAAATTTTCAGACTGCAGCATTTTCCGCTCCTGCTATTTGCAAGGTTACTTTGCAAAAAATGACAATTTTTAATACTGTATTTAATATTGTATACATTATACACATAATGTATTTAGTAATGTAAATAACTCACAAAAGAAGATACTTTACCTTTCTGAAACAAAAGAATAGCACATATTAAATACTTTTTTCTGTTTAAGGTAAGTGCTCAGTTTTTCCCCAATGTAATTGGCCGAGGCGTAGCAGGCTATATTAATTCTGATGTCTGCACTAACTTGAGTGTCTCTGCATTGCACTGCATGACATTCATCATAGGGAAAGCAAAGATCTAGTCTCAGTTTCACCTCTGATCTGCTCCTTGCATCTGCTCTGTCACTTTAAAATACACATTTCCTTCTGTATCTTGCCCTCTAATTAGTATTCCTGTGCCCCAACAGTTTAAGTGCAGAAGAAAGAACAGCTCACCAGGAAAAACACAGACATTCAAACAGTGACTAAACATATAATTGGGAGTTATAACATATAACTTGACTTGGAGAAGTAAACATCACGTCCACATTTCACTTTTATCTCTTATACCTAAGTTTTGCGCGATCATACTTGGACTACTGTTTGCTTGTTCTTGAGATTTTTTTTGCAAACTTCTCCATTTGAGAAATAGCATCCTAAAACGTTGTTTTCCTGCCAGCCAACCCTGAAAACAATTTCCTTCTCTCTACCCCTTCTAGACATACTGACACCATAATACCACTGCTTCCCCTTCTCTCCCAGACAGTTTCTCAAATCTGTATCGCTTTTTCGTTGTCACAGCACCAGGAGTTTTGTTAACACGTGTCACAAGGACCAGATGCGCTTAGGTACTCTGGAAGAAATGTATATATTTTTGTTACTCCTATGACCATTACGGCTAGCTTATTCTGCGGGAATCATTTGACCGTTTCAACCTTTGACCAGCTCTCTTAACTTTAATTTCTTTAGACACTCCTAACTAATCAAAACGAATTGTCTTGGGTTTACAAATGTATGATCCATTGTTGCAGACTTTGGTAATTTAACCAGGTACACTCAATTTCCACCTTGGACACAACATATGCAAAATAAATGGTTTTCTTATTTTTTATCACTGAATTTTCCTTTTCAGAAATTCTAATTATAAAGAACCAACTTACTACTAAGTCTACTGTCTAAGTTTTAATGAAATGAGGTGTTTTAGGCAGGGATGGTTGTATTATCTTAAGAAATATGGGAAATGGCTATTGTTTTCTGATGTAAGAGTACTGACGCAATTTAAAGCACTTATAGCTGCAGTGGAGCTGCAGCTGCAGGCTCATACTTAAAATATCATTAGTTCCTTTAGTAACTGAACTCATAACAAACTGAAAGGAGTAAATTAAATTAATATATATATTTTATATGCATTAGTGGCATATGAGTCACCTTGATCTCCTTTGGGATGGAACTCTAATTAACACTGGAACATATTTTGTCTATAAAAATTTCTGTTGATTGCCCAAGAGGTAACAGGAACTCATTTTGCCAGATTATGTTAACTTTTATGGGTTAAGGTGGTGAGTTACCAGGAGACGCAGCTGTGTGTTTTATGCTCAGGGTACTTTTTAAGCAACTCAATATTTTAAGAATCATGGCATTAACATCTGATGTAAGAAAAATTAACAAAAAGGAAATGATAAATCATTATGTATTAAAATCTTAGAACTGAGAAAAGAACTATGTTAATACTCTGCCATATCACTTATGCATGTATTATATATAATAAGTTCAGGTAATTAGAATTACAGCAATGAAATGAAGTTATTGACATGAGCTGACTGTAAAGTGCAAATAAAGCTGCTGTTAAAGCAATGGCATGGCCTTTGCAACTCTTGAGATTTGCTAACAGGTCTTGGTAAGATTATTTGAAAATTGAAAGAATAATAAAATCACTTCCATGTGATGGTTTGGACACATAGTTACGGGCATTTTTATTTTATATCTTTTTTCAGCAATTTTAATATATAACAACTCTAAAAGATTTCTACAAGCTGAAATTTAGCCTGGAACATGGGAGTCTGCATAAAGCAATCTTGTGCATTTAAATAAAAACTCCCATCACTTAAAATCTTTTAGACTTTCCTTGAATTAGAAATGAAGAAAACATTTCCTATCTAAAAAAAAAAATGGATTTTGGACTCAGTGCAAAAAAAAAATATACTGCCTTTCAATATGTTAACATATGCCATCAGTTAACAAAGCAATTATATCACTCTAAGACAGCTTTGTTACTAAACCTGGAGTAGAGAATACACAGAATACTTGTATTTTTGGTCAAGTACCAAAAGAGAAAGCCAATAGTGGAACTGCAGACCCTCAGGACAAACCACACTTCCTAAACCTAAAATAAACTTGCTAACATAAAATACATACCGTAAGAGGAAAATTTAACTGAAGCTAATCCTTCTCTTTCTTTCCAATTTACCTCTTTTAACAAAGGAAGGTAACATTTGACAGAATGTTAAGAGTTTTGAAGCCCTTTCAAGCTCTTTCCACTCCTTTCTACTATTTGTATGGACAACATCAAATGTCATAAACCCAAAAGATAGATTCATCTTTGCACCCTCATTTCTCTCAATAAAGAAACGTATAATGAACGATACCAGTTTCTCCAAAGTATATCTGTTTTGTTTTTTTTTCTGAAAGAGATATGTTTTATGTCACTGAAAACTTTAATTCCTATGAGGTTCAATAACAGGAGATCCAATAAAATCCTTAGGTACTAAAAGCAGTCACTGGATGCATTTAAATGCCCAAGTCCAGAATAATTATCCAAAAGACTTGCTAGTACCTTGTCTACCAAACTAAGCTATTGCTTGCGGAAAGGGTGCTAGATGAGAGTGCTAGGTCCTCTGTAACTGTCCTTGTTCTTGTCCTTGTTCTTCTGCCCTGGTAAGAGACCTTAGAGAAATAAGAGCTGAGGGAACCTTCTCTAAACTTGATGGTTCACATACTGTTAGTGGAGGTAACCAAACTTACCTCCCGACACTGCTTTGAATAGCTGTAGACTCTTCTATTTGAACCAGAACTGGTCCTAGAACAGAGCAGTATGGTTCAGTAAAGCCTCTTCACATGTCCTCCACATTACACCACTGTTGGGCTTCTTTTTCCATTGAATACTTCCCAAGAAATTCTGAATTTTTCTATTAGTTGATATACATTAAGCCACACAAACTATGCAGAACAACAAAGACAGATAGATAAGAGCTTGGAACCACATTTTGAAAAGCCTGATAAATTAAAAACTCTGTGTCCTCTCAGTGATACCAGCTTTACACATTATTTAATTTCACTGCAATCAGTTTGGATTTGCACTGGAACGTCCCTCTCAGCATGCAATTACTATGTTTGTTGGATTTTCAGTTATTTTTTAAAAGTGTGCCAAAGAGCTATCAGTGTTTCACATGTCAGCGACACCTGGCATCCAGTGACTCTGCAAAATTTAACGGCAGCAAGGGAATTGTTATTGTCTTATTGCTTCACTGGTCCATGAACTGCGGAGTTCCTGAGCGAGTCTTGGCACAGTGCAGCAAAGCAGCTGTTAGGCCCTATTGTTGTCAAGACTGTGCATTTTGACAACTACTAATCATGTATTTACTCTGAGCAGTGAATAATCTTATACATTTATTATTCTCAGAATATATTTACCCAACAAGTAATGGCAGCTCTAAATGAGTTTGTTATGTCCCAGCAAGAAAACACAAACAGTAATTAATTAGTTTATTGTTATTTAGACACTGTTTATTTATTTATTTCCCTGAGCTATTCATCAGATGTAACACTAAGTACATAATGGTAGGTAGCTTTTGGTGGCATTTCTGGTTATCAAGTTTTGGCAAAATTCCTTACGAACTATTCTAGGGAACCTCAACTGTCTTTAAGATGAGAGATATAATTTTGTCCTGAACTGGGAACAGTTTAGGAGACAGAAAAATAGATGGTATAAGTAAAACAAAACGTTTAAACAGTTGAACGGGTTCAAACTGGTAGTTATCTATTTTCTGTTAAAAAAAAAACCCAAACCAGAGTTGTTAAGCTGTCTAAATTGCACATTATTTAGGTTTGTCATGACAGGCAATAATGTAAGCCATTCCTGGGAAGCTAAAAAAAATCTTTGTGTAGTGATAGTATGATGGCAGATGAAACTAAGCTGTGATCTATATAGGCTAAGACAGAAAGTAAGGAGTAATTTAACTTCTGCAAATTCTTTGGACTATACATACAATGATTCAGGAAAATGGGAACAGGTGCCATATACAAATCAGAAAGTTTAGGATCAAGTGCACAAGAACCGACAATAGGATATAGGGAAGGTTACGCATGGGGAATACATGGCAATGGTAACTCTGAGCACAATCTCACCACGTTACTCAAACTCTTGATACATGCATTGCCTTTTAGACCAATACAATTCTTCCTCCTTATCTTTTCCCTCTCTAATTGTAAAAGAGATGATCTTGCCAAAGATTTGTAAGCTCTAAGATGTTTCTGAAGTTGTAAAACTAAATAAGTATTCCAGAGCTATCAATTTTACATAAAGGATACTCAGCTTAGAAGCTGGTAGCAGGTCATAACCTAAGAAAGGTTTATTCTGCAAGGGAAAGTATTACCAATTTTATACTTCGGAACTCTTATCCAGGATAAGTGTCGCAATAATGAATTGGACTGTATCAGTTAATACTCACAAATTACTCACTTCTCAGAAATGTTTCCTATATGTGCTAGGTAATGGGTAGACAAATGGCGATCAATTTACTAAAAATATCTCTTCTAGGGACAACTAAATATTAGACTATTCAAAATGCATAAAAATATTACAAATAATATTATAATTGAATAAATAATCTGTATGTCTTTTCTGTTGCACTAGACAAATACTGCAATAATTCCTTAGTACCATGAGATTGCTGAATGCATAACACCATTTTTTTTCCTATTTGCTTCTCCCTGAAGTAAAATAAATCATAATGAATGATAAGCATATGAGAAAGAAGTGCTACCTTTACAGTTATTTGGAAAAGATAATAAAAACCTGTATTCATCTGCACCACAATAACTCTCTTTCTTGAAGCAAATCCAGCAGCTAACAGAATTACACCATATCACAGTCTGGAGATCGTGCCCACTTTCCTTCTGACCTCAGCGCACAGGTTTAACAATTTTGCAGTACTTTATACATGAGATAAAGAGCAACTAAGTTGACTTAAAACTAGGAAAGACTGTGAGAATGACTTTAGATGGTAAGAACACTGTTAGCCTTCAACTGCATAGCAAGACCCTGAGAGCATGTCCCCACCAGGAGGTCTGCTGCTGGCACTCAGGACCAACTTAGCAGCAGTGTGGCTGCAGGCTGCCTCCTTCCCCCTTGGCAAGGAGCTCTCAGGCACTGCTGCGGGGACCCAGGGCCGAGTCCCTGTCTCTGCTCAGCACCACCTGAGCTACAGCCTTGTATCAGGCCATGGACCCCGTTAATCCACACCCCAACCCACGGGCTGATGTCCCGGCCTGACCTCAGCCCTGTCACATCACTATGGACACAGCTGGCAGCGATGGGGCTATTTCATGCTGGTCATGGTCACCAGGTCCTGATTCTCTTTCCTGACTTGACCTCAGCCCTGCCCTTTCCTCACAGGGGTGCTTGGGGGCTGCCCCCAGCTTTCCCTGCTAACTTGCCCCGTTACCTTGGTGGGAGGCAGTGGGACAGGCCCAGCCCTGCAGTCCTTGTGGGGATCCCAGGTGGCTCCCAGCCTGGAGGGAGCAGCTGCCCTCCCTGAACTTTGCTAATGAGGGGCTATCATTGCTTGATGATCAACTGATGACAGCAACACAAGATTTTTAAAAAAATTCAGCTCTGAACTGAACTTTGCATTTTGTTCATTGTACAGATCCTCTGTGTTGTTTCTAACTGTAAGCAAAATGTAAACATTCAAAGTTTCCTTGAGGAGGGTTGATGCGGCCTCAGGTTCATTGTTTTCCAAAGTGGAAAATCTTTGTCCAACAGCAAGAAGATTTTTCGCTGGCTTGTGACTAGATCATTCCCAAATAGCACTGCTGAAGATGAAGCAAGGTATACCACCAGACAGACATTAATCTTGAACAAATTACCTATTGCCTGAATAACAATTATTTCTTTTTGCTACAGAAACCTACCTTTACAGAATTTACAAGGCTCAGTGATAATTTCTATGAGTGACCACATACAATCACACACAAAAAAAAAAAAAGTAACTGCACTGATGATGGCAATACAGCATGGATGATCATTAATTGTTAGAGTAATTCATTAGAAGCACACGGGATACAGTCCTAATGTTAATTTAAATCCCAAATAGAGAATAAGGACATGCAGGCCATATTATCACCGGCACAGAAAACCACTGGTAAGTTCTTGGCAGGAAAGCACGTAAGTACTTAGTTGGGGCTACTGGTCTAACAGCAGGACTGCTGACAGCGAAAGTGGGATAAGTTGTTTTAACAAGCTGTTAATATGAATCATTCCTTATTTTACCATGGCTAAATGTGAGAAGTAATGAAGTACAAAACTTAACTGCCTTAGGATAAGCCTGGAGATATATGAGTTAAAGGGAAGAGGAAAAGAATCTCTGAGCAGCTAAGCATAGTTAAAATCAAAAGACAATATGAAATACTAGAATCCCTGACTGGCCTTGGAACACAAGCAAATATCATATTTAAACACAGAATATGAGAACACTGATGTTCATGAATAACTTCAAAATCCACTATTTCAAAATGTTATGAGGTACCATCAAAATAATTCATTTTGGTTGCTTATTTTTTGTTCCAAATCCTTTCTGTTTTCAGTCGGTCTGACATCACCTTCTGTCTTTAACTGGAACGTTGTGCCCCCCCCCCCGCTTCTTTTGGGGCTAACAAAAACATTCCAGGTTTATTATTTTGAAGAGACTATAATGATTTGTGCTGAAATATTTGATTTAACTCATCATCAAAACATTTGGATTTGCAACTCATATTTAATTTTATTTTCCATTTTAATGCACACAGTCTCAGGAGCAGACATATTGTGATGGTAAGCTGTATGGATTCAGAATACTTCCTTTTTCTCTTAAAACTTTCTATGATGCTTATTGTTATTCTTTCTCCTTTGCCTGCTTCTCCAGCCTCCAATTAAAGGCTAGAACAATTAGGTTTTATTTAATTGTAAGTTTGCTAATTGAATAGATATATAGACAGTTGAAAGCACCAGGATTCTCTACAGGGTCTTGTTTATCAGTGTCTAAATCTTGGTTAACAGCTTGGTACCATTCTAAATATACAACTATTTATTTAAGTATTTATGTACAATGTTTGTTTACCATGGCAACTGCTGTATCAACTTGACATACACAGAAGTAATTTTATTCAGATACATCTACCTCTTTGTTAGAATTCATCCATATTTTATAGCATTTATAGAGAAATAACTACAAATTCTCAATATATGTTTCAACTTATTTTATGTGTAAAAGGTAGTTGTCAGTTTTCTAGTATAATGTATATGACTAAAGGTATTTGCCAACCACAGAACCGGTCAAATCAGCTGGAGAAAAAAAATCATGGCAACCTTTGAATATTACTCAACGCATGGTTCTTCCATTAACAAAGCTTTTTATCTTACTTTTTGAATTTATACCCCAACTACAGTTTTGGAAAAAAAAAATACAATACGGAAAACATATGTATCCCAGTAAAAATAGTTTCTCTAATTATATTCTTCTACCAACTTTTCTTACTCTTCAAACTCAATATTCTATAGCTTCTATATTCTATCTTCCCTTAAAAATTAATCCTGCTCTGTTCCAGACCTCTAGGAGAACCTAGCCCACATCTGAATGCATCTTGGCAAGAGCAATCCACTACTGACTCCTGAGTTGCTCAGAGCTGAATACCTGAAACACCTTTTCTGATCTTTGTTCTATGATCAAATGTTGTGAAAGAAAGAGGTTACACAAACTGAGTGCTTAAAGTGCTATAAATTCACAGTGACTGGGCTGTGTCCTGGATTCACTGAAGAGACAGGGCCCACATCCTTCCTCATCTGCATCTGTGGAAATGGCCAGACTTGTTAAGTCACACGCTATGTTTGGATATATAGATCATGGCCAAAGTAAAGACCAGAACTGCACACATACCGTTCACAGAAATACAAACCCACAGTTCAAAACCACAAAGGATAATTGGTGATCTATCTCTGCTTGACCTGTTACTCTGAATTTCATTGACATCTGATTTACTAGTGAAATCAGAAGATGAAGAATATACAGCTCTAGAACTATCAAAATTAAGGCAGACCCCGAAGGGAGTTTGCAGGGTTAAAGAGAATAATAACTACAGCGAGAATAATAACTACAGCATGACTGGAAAGGAAACTGGCTATAATAGGATAGGTAATTACAGAAGGCAAGAAATAATTCAAGGCTGCAACATCATGAGAGTACAGTACCAGGAGAGATTAGAGGGAGAAAGAAATAAGACTGGTCATGAAGTATTGTATACACTGTTGAGTTTCCAATAGGGAATAATTCACTTATGCAATTCAACTCTTTATCCCTCATCACAGCCAGAAACCGCCCTGAGTTAAACAGAGGACAAAATTAAGCGATACTGTGAATTTTGCAATATCTTCTGTACCAGCAGCCATGATCCAGTCCCTCCTGCAGTAAATGAGTAATACTTAATAATGATAATAGTCATAATTAATATTAAACTCCTAGTGAAGGTTTATTATCTTCAAGTCCCATTAAGTAATTAACCAATTCATTAAGACTGCTAGCATAAAAGCAAGCAATAAATTTACAGAGACACACCCTGCAGGTCCAACATTTAATAATCTATTTTAATAGTAAAAAAATTTAACATTTGTTTTTTAATATAATAATGATCTAGTCCTACAATTATGCAAAACAAATCTGAAGAACACATTTTCCTGAAGTTCTTATATTTTCAGAAGTTGCTCTCGGGTTGTACGCTTTCAGCTGGAAAAGATTGGACAGGGATACGCATGTGCTTGTTTGAGACAAAAATCTACCCTGCAAATCCTACTGAACAATGGTAAATCCATAAATTTTGTAAAACAAAGCAGAGATTAACAGAGATGATCTTATTATACATGATTCCAGTAATCCTGATGAACTTTTTGAATTCAGAAATCTTACAGTTATGCAGTTATAAAACCAGAGCACTGGAGCACCTCCCCTGTGAGGAAAAGCTGAGAGAGCAGGGCTTGTTTAGCCTGAAGAAGAGAAGACTGAGAGCAGATCTCATCAACAGGTACAAATATCTCAAGGGTGGATGTCACGAGGACGGAGCCAGACTCTTCTCAGAGGCGTTCAGCGACAGGACAAGGGGCAATGGGCACAAACTGAAACAGAAGAGGTTTCAGTTGAATATGAGGAAAAACTTCTTTACTTTGAGGGTGACAGAGCACTGGACCAGGCTGCCCAGGGGGGTTGTGGAGTCTCCTTCTCTGGAGATATTCAATGCCCGCCTGGATGATATCCTGTGCAACATGTTCTAGGTGAGCCTGCTTTAGCAGGAGGGTTGGACCAGATGATCTCCCGAGGTCCCTTCCAACCCTTGCCATTCTGTGATTCTGTGTGACATAGTTACTAAGAGGCCTCGATGAAGTAGAAAAGTAACAAACCAGCTGCAGGGTACACGCATGTCCCAAATGGAACAGAATCTAGTTTCCAGTGCCTAACATTTCACATCAATATTCTCTTTTGTGTTCTTAAATTTCTTTTCCTTTTTATGGGGACCCAGATGGGTCAGAGTTTTACCAGTAAAATAGGTGGCTATATTGTCAATGCCATTTGCTTTCAGGTAGCTGGCCAGTTGGGAGATTGAAATGTATGTGAAGATCAGAGTTCATCTAGACTTGTTTTTCACAGTAGTAACTGACAATTATTCTAATGAGGCAAGCTTCCCTTTTCTACTTTAGTCCACCTGAAAACATTTTTCATATTTTGATTGGCAAGGAAGAATGCTTTACATAAGACTTGAGAACATTCACTTCCACTTTGTTACATGAAAGTTTCAAATACAACTTTTGCTTTCATTTTATATCTTGGTTTATGATGATAGTAAAAAAATGAAGAGCTGTACTTTCTCTTATTTTACCTTTAATTCTGTGTTAGCAAGGTCACAACTTTCTCTTCTTCATATGAGTGAAATGCAGAACCGTCTTAACTGAATTTAGTAGGGCTGAATAAAACTAGTACTACTGAAAAAGAGGAAGAAGTAAACACATCAACTTTACCCACAGGAAAACAAAATTTGGTGAGCTACTTTCTGAAAGTTACACCTTATTTTCTGCTTTCATTTATTTAGTTTTCCAAACTTAGGATATGAACAAAGATTATCCTTACTTGCAACTTGCTTCTTTGCCCGAGAACCCCACCTCTTGAGAGACGCAGTGCTTGTACTACGCAGCATTTTAAGGACGTGTTTCTAATTAAGAGAACAGGTGGCTTCAGCCAGCAGGAACTACGGAGCAAACAAACCCAGTGAGAGCTGGGACGAGTTGTAGCAGATGGTGCGGTCTTTGTACCACTTTAGTAAAGACTGCGCCTGAGCTCTCTGTTGGGTATAATAGAACACTTTCCTTATCATTTGTGCAACTACATTTACACCAAACTAAAAAGAAATTATTTCTAGATTACAAAAGCAATGCATTCTGTGCACCCTTCAAGCATGTTCAAGCATACCCTTGTCTGATAAGTGTATATTATGCATAACAAAATTCAGTTAGAAGGTCAATTCATACCTAACACTATTGTCTATATCCATCCACCAGTGAAATACACTACTGTAGTATTTGTGTCATGCTAGCAATCATCTTGTGAAACTCTGCACAGACATTAAGTCTTTAAGCAGCAAGTGGACATTTACCGATTTTTAACATTCCCTTGCCAACCCCTGGTTCAAATTAATCAATCAATAGAGTTTAGAATACATTTATTAAATTATAAGCTTATCTTTCCCTTTACAGATTTATGTAAGCACACTCCAAATCAAAGTTCACATCAGGAATGGGAAAAATTGTCCAAATGTTTTTAATGAGGATTAAAATTCTATCTTGCATCCTCCCATTGACTTAGGTAAGGGTGATCAGAAAGAAAAGCAGTAGTAAAAAAACAATTTCAATAGAACAATGACCGTTAAAACTTGCATAAGGATTGAAAAGAAAAATAGGGAACAGGCTGGGAAATGACACATTTCCAGTAGAAATTCAGTAATAGAATTCAGAAATGCCAATAAATTACACTTTTGTACAGTCCAGTATTATTACAGAGACTCATGAGTTTATATTCATGCATACAGTCTTCCATTTAAACATTTCCTAAAATGTAACATAGTTTGAATACCTTACAAGAGAATCCTGCAAACTGGTTTTCCAAAGTCAGAAACAGCTTACTTCCCTCTGAGGTTCCCTTGAGTAGTTAAGCTTCCCCCTTGCTATGTGGTTGTTTCAGGTAAACAGTGTCAGTCTTCTAAAGTAAATCTTTGGCGATATTGCCAATTAAGTTAGACAGCAGTGATGCAGGAAAGGTAGGATAG
>NW_009258414.1:5005284-5053341 GCF_000687185.1 Egretta garzetta | reverse complement strand
GGGGGGGAGAGGGAAAAAAAAAGAAAAAAAAAAGTGTGTGGAACATAAGGTAAAAGAAACACAATGAGCATTATGGATGGAGACAGATAATTCCTAATATGCATTTTGTGGCCCAATTTTTTTTTTTTTCTCTCATGTGCACAGAAATGTGTTATGAGAGCAAATTTGAATTAAAACTATAAATCTGCACAGTCAGAAAAGAGAAAAAATGATACAGCAATTTAAAAGTAACATAGCTGACTGGTCATTCTTTACTTTCAGAGTTCATTCTATTATTAGGGCAATTAATATACGTAGTGGTTAGTATATATGGCATATGCAGTCCCGGAGAGGTGCCATTTATCTCTAAATGCATGGGAAAATGATTTTAGTTTTATTAAATGGAATAGCTATTTGGAAGGATGAGAGATTAAGATAGCAGCTAAGGGTGCCAGGTATTTTGATTATATCTTTGTTCCTATTATTTTAATTATTATATTTGCTAACATGCTGAGGTGTAGTCTGGCTATATGTCTTGGGTATACATTCAGGTGGGTTTGTATTCAAAGGACATTTAAAAATTTAATTGAATCATCATGAATGACAAAATCATTCATGAAAGAGAGTATACCCATTTAAAGTTGTCGCACATTATATAATTTCTTTACAAGGCTTAAAAACATTACTCATGTGGAAAAGATACACACTCGTAGAAATAGATAAGAAGGATGGATCCAAAAATGCAAGTAGGAACAGCACCCTTTTAAATCTAGCAGTTTTACCATGAGCAGTACTACTGCACGATTGCTATAGTATCACTTGACAATTCATTGAAAACCATATTCTACCCTATCTTTGCGCAAAAATTCAATTCATAAGTAAAAATAAAGATACAATATGGCCCTTCTGTATATAAATACTCCAATATGTAATAATTTGGCTGGAATATTTCAAGAATCATAGCATACACAACTCGTTATTCTTACTGTTCATATCACTGAACTTGTCTTGCTAGTTCTATTTATTTTTTACTGGAGTAATTCTTTTGGGAACTTCAAAGCAATTAGTTCAGGAGCACATGTTAAAGGGTGAAGAGTTTCAATGTTGCAGCAATGTAAGATAACTATAGATCACAAAATCTGTCATGGAATAATGCAATCAAGAACAAAGCAAAATTGAAGCTTTGTTTTCAAAAGATAAGAATGCAATGGAATGCATCAGTAGCTCCTCTTATTTCTTGTGCTGTCTACCTAAATGAGACTCCCTGCTTGCATATTTCAAAGTCATTGGTTAATTATCCTGTAGCAAAACCACATTTTGGGTACTGTGATTTGAACATAATGATGTGACTATAATTTGAACAAATTAGAAATATGCAAAGTTGAATACTTGATTTCAGATATAATCCAGTCTGAAAAACTGCTAATTGCAGTGCCTGTATCTCCCCCATATTTGCAGTGCTTTACTCCAACCCCAGATCAAGATCCAGTGGCAAAAAATAACAAATTAAAAGGAAGATTTCCCAGACTTTTAAACCATATGGGCAACACTGAGTAAGAAAGGAACAAGATGGACTAAACAGACATCATTTGCATTGTCAATTTAATGTTTGCTATGCACTCCCTGTACAACAGAAAATAATAATACGCCAGTGTGTAAAGTTACAGATATTATGAGCATATAGTAAATACAAGGACATCAAACACAAGGTGAACGTTGAGGAATATTTCTTTTAAAAATATGCTGTTGGTGTTATCCTGATAATTTTTTATAATCCCAGTGAAAGTCTTTTTGCTATCAATTCACCCAATTAAAACATATTTCTGGGTTTTTTTGATACTGTGTACGAATGATATTTTTTCAATAGAGTCACGATTCTGGATGAATTTTAGGCATCAGCATTTACAAACCCTTCTAGGAGCCCTTCTTGTGGCAGCTGCTCTCAGGTACTCAAGTTTAATATCACTGAATGTTCTTTCACCGGGAGACCAAGCATCCCTGTGAAAAAGGCCTGCTCCAAACTCAGCAATACAAAGGGAAATAGCAATCGCTATTCTACAGGCCCCTCAAATTACAGCCAGCCTTTTATTCCCTGCCTTTAGTGTGATTTCAAGTCCTACAGTGACATTGGTTTTGCCATTCCCTGATGAAAAAATATAAGCATGCTTCAAGTGTATTGAAAGTGCATGTTCAGCAGCACTGTTCAGCCATGAATATTGTTCAACAATGACTGAAAAGAATGGATGAATGATACAAATGTTTTACAGGTCTGCTATCTGAGAACTCAAATGAAAACTACCTTTCCTAATTCCTTGTTCCCTTAGCAGTCTATTTGATCACAGACATAAACCTATGCTTTCAACATGTCAGTTTGCCTCCAGAAGTCGTTCCAGTGTTGTCTGGTTTTTTCACCCCTCCTGCTATAGGGAATGTGTAACATCCACATTCCTTTGAAATGCAACGTTGTGCTTTTATAGGAAAAATATTATTTCCTATTAACAACGCTCAGTACTTCTGAGAGTGTTTTTGTCTCCTAGCCCTTGATTCAAAATCAGCAGCTCTGGAGAGTTTAGACTTCAACATTCTACCAACAAGCACAGGCATCTGCTCAGCTTTTAAGCAGACACTGAAGTTACTTTAGAGGGATGTGTTGCTTTGTAAGATGATGATTCACAGACTTTGAGTGAATCGCCGAAAGTCCACTGATGTTGATTGACCCATGCCCATTTATCCTTCTTAAAAATCTGTCTCGGTGTTTATTTCCTTGATATACAGAACAAAATTCTCCTTAAAATCCCCAGCAACTTGCTTTAATTGGTGAGTGATATAAAAGCACCAAATAATACTGTATTCTGCTTGTCCTATTTGATGAGATAAATTCTTCAGCCTCTATCCTATTTTGTTTTTGTCACTGTGACACAATTTTGCCAATAGATGAAGTGCCCATGGTAATAACTTTTCTCAGGATATTTAAACATGCAGATTGGTAATTAGCTATTAACATCTATGTTTTGTTCAAACATTTGTCTCCTGCAAATATTCTTTAACAACTGCACCTTTGACTTTGTTAGAGAAGGGAGCAGGACAGAGGATTATGAACTTGAGAACGTTAGGTTTGGCTGGGAATTGGATTTGGTATTGCCCATCAGTTCTCCTTTCTGTTCTTAAGACAAAAAAGCAATGTTTTGATGCAAAGTTCAGTGTTAACAGCATTCCTCAAAAGGTAGTACTCGAAAATGACATAAATAATGCCAACAATAGCAGACAAAAAAAACCCAGAAGAAACCCAGATATATTATCAACAAAAGATATATTCTTCCTGTAATACACTGTCAGTAATAAGTAATACCTATAGCCTGTATACCAGGATGCTAACCAGAAAATTCTGAAGCCATGTTCCACATTCATCCACTCTGAAACGATCTAAATCTGCTAAGCTTCAGGGACTTAGAAGAGCTCAGACTTGGAGAAGGAAGCACAAGTGGGGGGCTGACACAGGTGACTGCTTTCCGTCCTGTTTCTGTTGTGAAGACTGCATTGGGTTTAGTTCTGTTATTCTAGTTAGTTCACATTACATGGATCTTCAGAATGGTTGACTGAATTGCTTGGAGAAAGTCTAAATACACCAGGAAATGAAGAAAAAACTAGATCCAATACCTGAATCTCTCAATTATTTAGCACTCACAGGCATTAAAAATTTCATTAATTCCAGATTAAATACCACTCATTTGACTTTACTGCTGTCCATATAAGAAAATGAATTTGCATATACTAGTGCAGAATTGCTGAAAGGTAAATATCATGCTAAGATAAAATAGAACAAGTCCCAGACACAAAGAAATAGAAAAACTACCCAAGTAAGATATCTAAAAAGAATTATACCAATAAAAATCAGTCACAAGGACACCAATCAAAAAGGAAATCTGATGTTAAAGTATCATATGTATCACATATAAAATAAAGCTATCTGTGGTCAGGAACTGGCTCAAAAATATGAATGCTGACTGCTCAAAAGAATTTTTGGAATGTCTCAGCCTCTCTTATTTTCTTGAGGGAGAAAAAAACCTAAAACATCTCTGCCTAAGCATTTTGATATTTTATTTGAGACTATTCAGGATAATTATTCTTAAATCTGTATTAATTTTTTTTTTCTAACATATTACTTGAACTATGGCAGCACACAGAAGTTATCATGAGGAGTGACATGGAAGAATACAGACAGCTTCCCTGTGCAACAACTACCTTAACCTTCTGGGACCAAGACAGACCAAAGTAAGGATCAACATTCAGTGTCACTTCCAAAAACTTTAACACCTTTGCAACCGTACTGACCTATAATGAAGTTTGTTCATGGAATGCAGTGCTATCACTCTGGTGTTGTTCCTAAGATGCATCTGCTCCTAACACTATCCTTTTACCTCACTTCAGTGTTTCTTTACACTTGAACTGACTCAGAATGTAAAGTTGAAAGATGCTTGCACACAGGAATTTAGTAGCCTACTGACTGAAGACAGAGGTGATGATACCCAAGTACTGACAGATCTCTAATGCTGTCCTACACTACTTTCTTATATTTGGAGAGAGGGGACACAAAAATCATCCCACAGGAGAATGTGGGGAAAAGGGTCTGTCTGGAAAAGGATCAGTGGTACTGAGGAACAAATAACCTTAGGGCACACCCTCGGACGTTCTTATATCTTATGTACATAAATGCAAATCTAAACACAGCTTCAGTAACTCAAGTGTGGTTTTCCATGCAGCTGCAAATACACATCAGAGACTGTAATCAATATTCAGATTTAAGCCACTCACTCAAATTACTACTTATTGTCTGTTTTTCTTACTTAGGTAGCTGGGATGTACTGAACTACTGAACTTACATGCACTGAACTACTAAAAGCAGCAATAGTTTTGAATCCTGCTATTCTTAACACATCACGACATGTGGTAGTTCATTTTTCTTTTCTTTGCTTTGCATTGCATTTCAACGTGATGCCACTTTAGAGGTTATTGAAATTATTGTTCATGCCCTGAATATCTGGTTAAACAGAAATGTGCGATTCAAATTATTAACTAAAATGAAAGGGGAAAAGATGACAGCATAAAGTGTCTTATTTTTAATTCTCTTTGCAAATCTCAGCAGTTAAAAGCCAGATGAATAGAAATCAGTTAAGGTTCATTACAGTTACAATCCATCCAGAGAAAAAGAAAGATAGAAGCTCTGGTACATTAACTTTTATGCTTGTGACCCAGTAAATAATGTTCTAGTTAGAGCTATGACTTCTTGCAACCCAAAGCTCATATAATTTATAAAATATTAATTTTTTGCATTATTAAGTGCTGCTAAATGCAGATCTGAAGGATGTCAAACTGAGAACAAAAATGAGGATATTTCTTTAAATATTCTAAGATGTATATTCAAAATTTTTAACTATGATGATACTATTTAAATAAATGAGAAAACAAGGCTGTCTGTCAAATCACAGCAATCCAATTGAAAAATCAAATTTATGATGAGTCTAACGCAGATGACATGCTTCCATTTTCTCTTCACACATGGGAGAGACTAGATTTTCAGTTAGCTTGGATCATTTAACCAATGCATCTGTAATTCAGATGCGAGCACCGAGCGTGTTACCTGAACAGACAGCAGAGGTGGAGGTGTGGGTTGAGGGAGGGAGTTTGACATTGTATTTGTCCCCACAAAAGGGCTTCTATCATATCATAATCCTGTTCCACTTGCAAGAACAATTGAAGAATTTAATTCAAACACAGTAAATTACATCTAGAAAATAGATCCACGTTATATTATTATATTTATTGAATTATATTCTAATGATTAAAAATTCATTCGCTGTGGAAGTCACATTAAAAGGATTCTCTTTTGAGGTATGCGCAGGTGGGTTTAGGACAAGCTTGAACTGGTAAATACAGGGGACCTTCTACTCATGTTTAACGAGTAGCATCTAGAGTTGCACAGCTGGGGAGCCACTAACTAGGATGTTGAATTAAAAAAGTGATTAATGAATTACAGATTAGCATCGTAAAGCTGGATTCAGAGGTTAAAAGAACACTGTGTATCTTGTCATCTGCTAAAGGTAAGTCTCTGAAGTGGACAATAATGAATGTCCATTGATAACAATGCCTGGCAAACTTCTCAGTTGCAGGACTTAACATATTTGCAGCATATACAATCAAGAACAGAACGATGGAGTTTTGTCTCTTCAGTTCAACATACTTCATGTTCTGCAACACCCTGTGACAAATTTAGGTTATAATTTAACCTCACTTTCTCACTACTCTACAGGTTGTTTCTAAAGAAGACTTAGCTATGGTTAACATCTACCATAGGAATTATTTTTTGACTAACAATAGACTGAAAATTCCTAATAAGCAGTACCTTCTTCAAATTTAGATTAACGCTATATGACGTTCTGTATAAACAAAGAAATGACGACTTTGCCACTCAGTAAATATCTTACCACAAATACACTCTAATATCTTGTTTTATATGCATATGGGTAAGCACAATATCACATTCATTTACTATACAAGAAGAAAATAGAGATGGGAAGGAAAAAACCTAAATCTAGACATATGGTATCATCCCCTTTGTTACATTTTTACTTTCTGACTTTTTTTTCTCTTTCTTAGACAACCACTAAAAGAACTCTTTGTCTACTACAAATTCTCTTATGTAAAAATAAAACAATCAAGAGAATTCCATGAATATTAATATCTTCTAATTTCTTCTTCTTCTCATTTTAATATTTTAACAATACGAGTTAAAATTATGGAATCATAGAAACATTGGTTGGAAGGAACCTCTGGGAGAAGCAGTACTAAATCAGATCAGCCATGTCTGGCTACGTTTTTAAAACCTCCAGGCTCTCTGAGTAACCCATTACAATACTCCTTTACCGCCCTACTGAAGAATTTCTCTCCAACGTGTTCTATGAACCCCTCCAGCCTGATCTTGTAGCTCCTTGTCCTTGTTTTATTCTTTGCCTCTATGTAAAAGACTTGGCTTCGCTGTCTTCGCAACTTTTCTTCACGCAGCTGCAAACTGCCTGATTCCCTGTAAGTCTCATCTGTGCCAAACTAAATGAGCCCAGCTCCCTCAACCTCTCTTCACAGGTCACATGCTCAAGGCTCCATATTTATGGCCACTCCAGTTGGTCAATACCCTTCTTCCTTCTGAACTAAGGACCCCAAACCTGAATGTAATATTCCAGATATCACCAGCAGCATATTGCCCAGTTGTAAATAATTATTGGGCCCATTTGGCTTAATACAGGTTATCAAATAACTGACACTTGTACTTGAGTGTAAAGTCCTTGCACACATACCTTATGCAGACCCAAAGTATAACCCAAATAAGGAACCTGCTCATGGATGATGTATTTTCATAGCAAAAGCATGAGCTTTCCTGAGTTCCTGAGGTGCTTTATGTGCCTCTCCCTGACTTGTTGCGACCAAAGCCTGAGAAACCTCTTTCCTGTTACAAAGGTCCAAAAGAGAAACATGTCAGAACAAAGACAGACTGCATCTAATCCTATTAATGCTGTGCAAAATCAATCTCCTGAAGCTTTCCAGTGCTTGCAAACATGCAGTTAAGATGCCTCTGGTGATGGACAGAAATTGCAGGTTTTCCTCCCAATTTTTTAGCCATTTCTTATTTTCATTCTCTTTGCTTTTGCTGTAAACTGATTGACTGTAAAAGATCTACTGCAATGTCAGTCTCCCGTTAACAGCTGGGAAGTCACTTTGTCTTACTTGCAGTCACAAAGAAACACAAGATAATCATATTGTGACAGCCATACCCAGCAGAGAGGAAGAGAAGCAAATCTCTTTTCATTATTCTACTCTGCCCATTTCAGCCCTTACTGAATTTCCCAACAGTGAAAGGAAGAACGCTCCTTTTCAATTCCATTAATGGCTGGATAACCAATAGGAAACCTTATTTTCAGCTCATAAAGCATATTTTCAGGATAAAGGCAGATTTTTCCCTTCTGTGCTACTAAAAGTATATTCTACAGTTTCCATTAATCTCTCCCATTTTAGGGGAAATAGTGCCTTAACTTTCCAATACTGCTCCCCATGCTGCGTATCTCAAGGTACTGTTGAGCTAGACAAGAATATCCCAGACTGAGGAATTCAACAGGGAAAAATATACAAAGAGACAATCCTGTGACACAAAAGCCTGGAACTGAACAGCATTAATGTCATGTAATTTAGTTGCCAGTTTCTACAAGCACTGGAATGTAAATCACAATTCCTACTGAAAATGAATTTAGTAATTAGAAACACAGGGAAGGAAGCATAAAGAAGGTAGTCTCTTTCTCTTCATTGCCTCTGAACTGCTCCTTGTTTCCATAGGTGCTGCTTCTCATTTAACAGAGACATTAGCATAGAAATAATCTGCATCAAGTCTGTTTCAAAGCTCTGCTCGGTCCCAGGAGTTTTGGCTGCCTAACTGTATTACGATCAAAAATAATTTGAGTCATTATATTTTAGATTCCGATTAGCTAAAGAAAAGACAACTTTATTTTTATTAACAGATACACATTTACAAAAATATTATTCCCCTTAAATTCACATAACATTAGAGAGCTTCCTTGTCATAGCAGTTCATTCAAAAAGCTAAAAAAGGTAGGAAAAAGATCACTAACACCAGCAGATTTCTAATAAAACTACCTTGTCCAAGTCAGATCAACTACCTACAATTTCACATTCCACATTGCATGTTCCCTGTAAAGAAACAGCTAAATTTTTTTTTCATGAAGTATGCTGATAAATCATAGGTCATTACTCAAAAGTGTCATTAAATAAATAAAAAAAAAAAGTAAAAAAAAAAAAAAAAGAAAAAAAAAAAAAAAAAGTAGTTCTGCACTAGAAGCACTATGTTGCACTAGCCTAACTCCCACAGTCTTGGAATCTATCATGAAGTCATAGTTTTATCTACTAAAAAAATTAGGCTTGGCCAAGATCATCATGAAATTGGCCATAAATCTGAGATTCTATATAAAGAAAGGGCAGGTTAAGGATACTTTGCCATTCATTTCTCTAGATTGGTAGTTATTTGTTGAAGCATTCAACGTTTATGAATTTCTGCAAACCTAAAAGTAATAACTCAGTCAGCCAGACACGGTGTTCCAGAGCCATGAGCCAGTCACTAGAAAAATAACCAGTAATGAGTATGATGTATTGGATAGAGCAGATACTCCTACATTCTTTATTTAGCTCTGCCAGCAATTAGTATGTGACCTTGAACAAATCACTGAGCTAAAAAACAGTTTAAAGCACCAAGTTTATGCCGGGCATAGATACAAATGTATTCTAAATCTCATAGATTTTCAAATGCAATTAGTTAATTCAGGTTCCCTTAAATTTGTATGTTATTTTTAAAGAAAGCTGCAAGAAAGTAAGAAATTTAGGTTCCACGCCTACTTCCATTGAATGTTGTCTCTAGCTCCTTTGAAAAAAACGTCAAACACAACCTTTTTATGCTACAATATCTATTTACATTGTGTATATTATCATGGTACACTTACAGTGCTGTATAACAGTCAGGGTTTATTACGCAGTACTATTACAGTACTGTATAACAACGAGGTGCTGATATGGAGCCTGAGTGCCTCGAATTTATCTACACTTGCTGAATGTCCTCTGCTGGACAACTAATGATAGAGAAACAAAGGCCCAGATTCACCCCACCTAACTTCAGGCATGTCAGGGAGCAGTGAGGGCCAGCTGCTGCTCCACGATGTCCTCTGCTGGACAACTAATGATAGAGAAACGAAGGCCCAGATTCACCCCACCTAACTTCAGGGAGCAGTGAGGGCCAGCTGCTGCTCCACAAGGGAAGGTGAGGCTGAAGCAGAATGCAATAATAAGGCAGTGAACTTACCAACAGGTAGCCAGGATGCAAAGCTGCAAGTTCAGGTCAGGATCAGGGCCAGAGACAGTGGTCAGGACTGACCAATCCAGCAATTACCCAGAAAGACCATAGTAACAGGGCAGGGCGAGGTCAAGCCAGGAAACCGAGCCAGCAGTTCAGGGTCAGGGTCAGGGTTGGGGTCGGGGTCAGGGTCAGGGTCAGGGTGAGGACGAGACCAGGCACAGACATACCTGCTACCCAGCTGCTTTCATTAACACAGCTCCTGTCAGCAAAGGAGCTGACCTTGGATTCGATCAGCTAAACTCTGACTTAGTCAATTAAACTCCTAGAAGGACGATGCCCTCTAGGACCTGACCAGTGCACCGAGGCAGAAACAAGAAAACTCAATGCTCCTCCCACATCAAAAAAGAGAGAGGTTCATACACAGGGCATTTCAGTGCACCTAATATCTGACACACCTTCTGGAGGTGCTTCTCAATCAGCTTCTAAGCTGCCTCACATAAGTGCTGAAGTGCAATGAAGCTGGGTCAACCAGTCTTTCCTAAGGCTGCACACCTGTGAAGAGCAGGAAGCTGAACCCGAACTACCAAAATCCTGAGGCTATCAGCAACATCATTGGAACCTGTTCCTCCCTTTCTGACTGTATCTGAGCTCCTCAGCTTTGGATTTCACTTATCTTTTATTCAGCTTTGGAAGGTTTATAAATCCCAGTCATGGTGGGTAGGTTCCTTAACAAGTGTTGCCCATGCCATTCAAAACAGTGGATGAAGAGCACCCATATAGACACAAAGTAGCATGTGTAAACTAGTATTTTTAAGAAGTATTTTTATATTTACACTATTATCAGAGCTTCAGGAATTCTGTCTGTGGTGCCCAAAGAGAAGTCAGTAAGGTTACCATATGCAGATAAAATTAGTTGTCATCACTGGTATAATTAGTCCAGAGACAGCTCTCTCAGAGGCATAAAATAATCTCTCTTCCAGCTCCTACTCCTGATTTTCCCTTAAGCCCTTTATGACAACAGGCAAATCTATCACCCTTTCTATGGCTTCCTTTCCCCATCTACAAAATAGAAAAAAAACAAAACAAAACAATACAACAAAACAAACCCACAACAGCTTTCTCAGAGGAACACCATCAATGAAGCACTTTGGGATCGTAAGATACAGAGCATCAATAACTGATACTGACTGCAAAATACAGAAACCCTAGTAATATAACAGCTCCCGCTCATTTAGAGAGATTTTTGGCTGAGAACAGAATGCACGGTTAGTTCACTGATTATCTCACATATTCCAAGTGTATGTCTGCCACTGAATTCAGCTGAGTCATGAGTTGTGAAATAGTGAAAGCCCATTTGCATTACTATGAATAAATACCTTGTAAACAGAACTAATTGGGGTGGAGTGTTATTGTGTTTGCATAACACTTTTTTCAGCAAGGCTTTATGAGGATGTATTAAACTGACATTGATTAAAAGTTACAGAATTCAGTTATATTTAGACCTTAATTTAAAATCTTAAAAACACCCTGAGGCCAGCTGTAGGAAGACAAAGCATCATTTTCTAATTAATTTTAATGGAAGCACTTTCAAATTTTATTTTACTGAAGAGCAGCTGAATTTTGAATATTTTTGGAGCCTTTCAGAATGAAAAATCACTTTTGCAAATACAGTTAATCTGAAAAAGTTGTCTACAACACCACTCATTTTTATTTTTGTACTCTCATCCTTCTCCTAATACTGGTAATTCCCTGTCAGTCATGAGGTAAAATATATTGTCCCCAAGATTTCAGTTTAAAAAAACCATTTCCTATCCCAAGGAAAAATGATGTGAAATCAAGCATTAGTAAGTATCAGACTTTTTGCTTTAAAACAATTACAGGAGTTCCCAGGTGCCGGTTATAGAAACAGAGAAAATAGGATTTTCTCAACTCAGATAATCTGCCCTATCAATGAAAGGGACAAGAACGCTAAAAAAGAAAAACCACTTAAATAGCTACTTACTAGGTGATGGTCATTGAAGATATAACCCATTTAAGTTAAAATGATTACTAGTCTGTTTCAGATATTGCTTTCTTTTCAAACCATTTAAATCTATTTATTCTGGTATTCTTATTAGTCCAATCTTGTACAATGAAGACCATCTTTGGAGATGTACCCAGCACCCAGTTTGTGTGCCAGTGGAAAGCATACACAGTATTTCAAACAATCAGGCTAAACATTTGCTTATTACCCACTCCATATATTTACTTACTTTTTTTTTTAAAAAAAAACTTAGATATCTAAATGCTTCTTTATTATTAGAAATGGAAGGAATTTGCATAAGAATAAGTATTCACTATATATGTCTCATAGAGTTAGACCCTGGCGTATTTTTGTGTTTTATTTCCTACTATCTTGGGTCAATACCCGCTATTAGCAAAGAGCAGAGAAAGAAAATGCTAGTTAGCACCACATTCATGCTCCTCCAGTCTTGACACTGTTTAAACAGCTACAGACACTGCCTTAAGTTTTAATAACATTAGAAAAAATCTAAATTACACCTACGAATTCATGGTCAAATCAGCAGTTTCAGGTCCTGAATTAACTGAAGTGCAGAATAAAATAGCCATAAGTCTTCTGACGTGTACCATCTCAGCTGCATGAGCAAAAGGAAAGTAAATATAAAGGATAGTACGTGGGCTCTCTTTCAACTGAGGGCTCTGTAAGAGAAATTTTACACGTAGGGCAACAATATTCCCCTTGATACCAGTAAGTCAGTCTGCTTGTGTGTGTCAACCTGAAACGAACAAACAAAAATTTTAAGTATTCTTTTGCAGAATCATAATGAGTTTTTCTGTAAGCAATTGATTTATCCTTTAAAGTTTGTTTTAATCATGAATGTTCATACAGTTGTATGAATGACTTGTACATTAAAAAAACTATTATATTTCCATGTACAACAATTTTGCAGCTTTGTCCACATTCATCCATCTGTGGATAGATGCAATACTGTGTGGCTTATTTGATCAATCATACAAAATTGAAAGTATTAAATAAAATCAGTTTTGATATATTCACTCATGTCTTTCCTGTGACTGCCATCCTTATTTTGAATCAAGGTAAAAGTTGAGTAAAATGTGATTTTTTTACTTGTAAGTTATTATGCAAGCTTCACAGCCACACAAAATCCTTCCTGATAACTTCGATACTGCTGCAGCACGGCCTCTGCTATCCAAGCACTCAAGCTTTCAGGTTCAAAATAAAATATTTAGGTTTGGTAACACAATCTGTGTGTAAAATGAGTGCCAAATGTAAGGAGAATAAGAAGGAAATCAGACAGTACTATCTTACTCTCTTTTTACAGAAACATTATTTAAATACTAATTTCAAATAGTACACCCAAACCAGTAGAGGATTTCAGGCTGAACTTCCAAGAAGTTTTTAAAAACTCATGTAGTAGCTCCAGTGATGCTAAAGCACATTCCTCTAATTAGTTAGGTAGCTTCCATGATAATCATATCACCATTAATAAAGCTTTGGGATAATAGTTTTAAAAATATCTACATGTCTCAGCCAACTAATTTACTTGGTACACTCACTGTATCAACAGTATACAACCCATTTTGCTTATTACAGTACTTCAACATTATTTTTTCATGATTTCAGCACTACTAACTGTATCATGGTTAATTAAAATATTTAAGCTATCTAAACCCCAGGAAATAGCTTACTGCTTTCACATCCTTATGGACAATGGATTTTTGCAATAACCCAACTTTGAGAAGAAGGTATTTATAGCAATCTGACTTAAGCCCCCCCTTTCTTCAAACAGTAAGGATGACATGGAACATTACTGGTGTTTCCTTTATTTCTAATAATTTGCTCATAAAGAAGTTAATAAAACTTTATGCAACCTATTTTGGTAAGATCTTTTTTCAAGGTTCCAGTTTGATGTTGCCTTTCAGATCAAGAAGAAACAATGCAATTGAGTTCAAATACGTTTCAGAAATAGGATGCCAACAATCTAAGTTAGAAGCATGACTGTAATGAACTGAAGGATAATCACAGCTGACTACCATTCACTAGTTCACATTGGAAACATTTATCATGAAACTTTCTCTTAAATGAAACCTTGAAATACAACAGCAATAGCTGTCAGCTAAAGGAAGAAATGACAGAATTGTTCAATGTAAGTCTTGTTCATTAGAACTTGGATTTTTTTTTTCCTTTTAAAATAAAGGACGTCTTATGATTAAAACATCATTATAAATGAGACAGAAGCCTGTCATGTGGAAAATTGAGATTCTCTGGTTCTGGTGAACTGCCTTCCAGCCTGAGGGTTTTTAAGTAACCTAAGTGACAGGCCTTCTTCTCTCACTAGTTTACATATTTAATTTTGCATTAACTGTTTTCATGTAGACCTTTTATCATTTAATGTGCTTCAATATACAAAATATGCTCATTGCCTTCTTGGTTTTATTAATATGCAGTCATATATATGTGTGATCATATGCAGAGTACCACATACAATCACTTCATTTGGATGAAGAAATTAAAATCTATCAACATTATCCCCACTGCAATAGGAGTTTCTTTTTCTTAAACGACTAAAATGTACAAGAGCTGCATAAGCATAAGATTTCTATTGTTGGAGGCTTTCTTGTTCTTGAATGTAAAAGTTTCACCAGCCACACTGAACAGTTTCACTAGTGCACCATTTTTTCAGTTCTTTCATGATTTTAACATAGATTACATTGACAGTAACTGCATTTTTCTTCCAGGGCCAAAATATATGTTTTCCTATTAGGTCTTGAAGGGATAACATCAATGGTTGACCTCAATTTTTGCAGACTGTTCTACTAAATGAACTCCTATTATATTTGCCAATCAGTTAAAGGACTTTTGCCAGACCTAAGTACTTTACCTCTATCAGCTGTGATCGACGGGGGTCAATTTTAGAGGATTTTTTTTTCTTCTCCTCCCAGGAAGATATCAAAAGACTATATTTTAGTGACTGACAGCCACACAACAAATGCAAACTTCAGTATGCAACCCAAACAAATATCTTTGTGTAAAAAAGAGGAGAGAGCAGCAGCAGCAGCAGTCACTTCTAGGATATTCATGCATCATAAAAGATAAAGAAGCCTCCTGAGTGTTTGTACCTTTTTCTAATTTCCCATGTCATAATTGTTTAATGGCACAATGAGTCATGGTGTCTAAGCTCTGTGTCAGCAGGCAGATGCAAATCTCACTGAAGCCAAAGAGAATGCTACCTATTAATGCCAGGGTAAATCAGGTGCTTTATGCTTCTTTCTTACCCAATCTTTACTGAGATTGCTGATTAAGTACATGTATGAGGGTATCTAGCTTTGTTTCAGAGAAACATGGCTGCGTTAAGATGGTATTTCTCCGCTTAGAAATCATATGTGCAAAGGTCTGCTTACCCAAAAACCTGCATTCAGCAGGCTATCTTACTGATGACCTCACCTATGGAGGCTAGGTGGGAAACTTTTCTGGGCTGCTGGGCTAACTCTGGCCTGTGACTCGCACTGACCCCGGCGGCTGGGAGCAGCCTACCTTATGCATCTGCACAAGACAGGAGCAGGAACAGCACAGGGTGCTGCCCACCACACACATTTTTGGTGCTGGGCACAGAAGGTTGGTATCTGTGGCGTGGTGCAAAGTGGTGCAAGGGAATAATGCAGTAGGAACTACAGTGAGGTTAAGCAGGGTACCTCTGAAGGACTACAAGTCAGTCTAATCAAACATAGTCTGGTTAGCGTATAACTCTATGGCACTCCTCTCTCTCCCCTTAGCCTCCCAGAATCTGCACTTCCCATTCAGGGAGCTAGTTGGCATATAGCAACATGAAGATTGAAAGCACCTTAATATTTAGGGAACAGAGAAAAGTGGGAAATAAAAGGAGAGAGAAGAAATTAGATCCCTTATAGATTTAGATCCCTTATAGATTTGAATACAGCAAATATTAAGTTCTTTCTTGATGCAAGGACATAGTTCTTTGCTACCGGAAAGCTTCATTTCAGCTACATATTGAAGCATATCTTAAATCTGCCTACATTTAGCAAAATATTTAACTTAATAAATAGGTAGTGGTTAAAGACAATGAAGTAAACAATGCTATCATGCATTTCATCCAAAGAAACAAAAGTAATCATCACAACTCAAAACGCCTAAGGAATAGACGCTTGCAACTGATCCACAATTTAAAATTAAAAAAAAAAAAAAAAAAAAAAAAAAAGATGTTTGTATACTGCTTAAGAGGATAAATTAACAGCGTAAATTATTCATTCTGAAATATTCACTGTGCTTTACTAATTATCATGGCTAACATAATGCAGGAATTTAGTAAATTCTACTGTCACATATACAGGCACATACAAATGCAAAGACATGCTTGGAGATGCACTGCAGACAAACGTGAATGTTAAGAGATATAATTAAAGATGCTTTAATAGGTTTTCAAAGTTGCTAAGATACCATCAGGTAGCATAGCACATCTCGGACAGCCACAAATATACAAGACTATGTCCTAAATATTAATTTCCTGTAGCTTTGCTTTGTTTTTGCCTTTCCTTTCTTTTGCCTTTCTTTTTTCTTTTTTAACTTTCCTGGTAATTGTAAACCTCTTCAGATAAAACATCACCATCTGACAGGAAGAAATATTTGTGTTTGGGATTCACTATATTCACTCAGCAATGAATGAGTTTTTACAGCTTTTCTGAATAATAAAAAACAACACAAATATAAAGACAAAGTTATCTGCAAAAACATGACTTGTAGCAAAGCAGGCAGCTGAGAAGATATATGTTTACCACTTCTGATACAGTAAGGAAAGTGGCAGGAGATAGAGACTTCTTTGACTATCACACCAGGATTTTTATAGTAGCATAACATCTTACTTACAAAACTGTGTAACTGAAAAATTGAGGACATTTGCATTAGACACAAATATGACGATGGAATAATGTGAAATAAAATAGCTTTACAGATTTGACATAAGAATAATAATCTTGGACAAATGGTTCTGATGTCACTACCTGCCTGAAGCTTATGACAACAGAGCAATTTGAATAAGTGTACATCAGCTAATATTAATTGGTTGAGATATGGATATTGAATAATTTAGGTGTTACTTTAATCCATGTAATAATAATGTTCAGGCAGCCATATACAAAGGCTTCAGCATTTTTAACTACTACCACCTCATCAGGTAGTAAACATCTAACAGCAAACATTCCAAAATTTAAAAATTAAAATAATTAAAAAAAAAAAAATACCTGGCTTATTCATGCAAATATTTCTTGAATTGGATTCTTCTTATCATATCCATCTGTACTTATTTAATTTGCCATACAATGTCTTTCGATGCACCACACAATGAAGTGTAAGAGCTTCCAGCTCATACAGTTACCACCAGTAATATGGTAAAACTGGTCAAGCTAAAATATCTATAAATTCTGAACAATGATCACTTCAGTTCTGATTGCCTTGACACAAAGCAGGATGGACAAATTCTCTTCAGCTTTGCTTTTGATGTCCATTTTTTGCTATACAGATGATTGTACAGATGCATTCCAACCCCACACTTAGCAATGGCAGGTTCTTTGAAAACAGAATGGCAAATGCCTACTGAACTTTTCTTTTAAAACTTAACACCCAAGATCAAAGACTAATTCAATTAATTCTAATCTCTAAAGTTATTAGAACTGGGGGCTTTATTATTAACATTTTTTAGGCTTTTAATCCTTTATACAATGACTTATGCAGGCACATAATATCCCAAATGATAATAACCACATTGTGAATTCTAATAAATTTTTATCTAGCACGAATCATATATAAAGCTGTCAGTTTAGCTCCTTCTCTGCAGAAAAGAAACAGAGAATCCTGCACATGATGGAAACAAGGGTGATAAAGACTACAGATATGAGTGCACTATTTGCAACCAATCATTTATTCAGAGATCAGAAATTGTTTCCAAGCAGACACTGGGGCAGTTCTTGGCACTTAACATGATCCTCTTTCAAGCAACACTCTGTTAAAAAGGGATATAAAGCATCTCCATGACTGTGAAATAGAAAAATAGCTTTCAGCTGCCTTTTCTCCCAGCATTGTCCATAGTCATGAGAGGCAAGCCCTGACCCCACTGAAGTCAACAGAATTTCTGTCATTGCCAGTAGCAGGACGAAGCTTTATCACTGTTTTTATTAATAATTCATTCTTCAGAATGACACTGTGCGTATTTTGACAGTGGCTTTGCTTTTTCCATTGAAGTAAAAAATCAGTGCAAAAATAAAACAGATTTGGAGAACATTACCAGCTCTGATATTAGGATTAGACTAATCGAGAAAAAGTTACGCCACATTTATGTGATTCATCGAGTTCCTATTCTTGCTAACTGCTCTAGGTTCCAGTTCCACTTGAACTTTTAATTAAAATACTGTTACAAAAAGAGGAAGACGTAATGAAAACCTTTGCTTTTATGCATGTCCTGGTTTCGGCTGGGATAGAGTTAATTTTCTTCATAGAAGCTAGCATAGTGCTGTGTTTTGGATTTAGTACTACAAGAATGTTGATAACACACTGATGGTTTTAGTTGTTGCCAAGTAGTGCTCAGACTACTCAAGGACTTTTTGAGCTTCTGCTCGGCCAGGGGCATAACAAGCTGGGAGGGAGCACAGCTAGCACAGCTAACCCAAACTGACCAAAGAACTGTTCCATACCATATAACGTCATGCTCGGGGAGGGGGGGGTTAGTTGGTCAGTCGGTTGCAGGGAGAGTGATCGCTGCTTGGGGACTGCTCGCGGCTCGGGACGGGCTGGGCATCAGTCGGCAGGTGGTGAGCAAGTGCATTGTGCCTCATTCATTTTGTATATTCTGTATATTCTGTTACCATTTTCATTATTACTATTATTAGTATTTTCTCTTATTAAACTGTCTTTATCTCAGCCCATGGCTCTAACCTTTTTTCTTCTTCCCGATTCTCTCCCCCATCCCACTGAGGGAGCGGGGAGTGAGCGAGCGGCTGCGTGGTGCTGAGTTGCCAGCCGGGTTAAACCATAACAATGCAGAGAAAGGAAGCATTTCCAAAAATGGCAGAAGCTGGCCCAGAAGGATCGTAATTGAGGTTTATAATTAAAGCGTATGATACCATAACCCTTCTTTCCTGACACACTCTTAGATAGCACTCTGAGCTTAGTCAGTTAAATAAAATGGAATCTTGTGACATTTACATGAAACACATTTGCATATTATATATCAATGTGATACTAATTACTTAGCCATTGCTCAAGCTCTGCATAGCCATTTTGCACCTTTTTAGCCAACAAATACGTTCGCTTGTATCTGCTAACCTGTTGCTCAAGTGAAGGTATTTGTGCCCTTCCCCAGCCAAGTCAAGGTAGATCATAACAATGCTGGGCACACCTAAGTTAACTCTAAGCTAGCCTGCATGGATTACTTTTGTCATTCATGATTTTCTAGAATGAGATACAGTCTAGCACACACTACATCAAATGGGTGTGTCATACTAAGATCTCTGCAGTCACACAATCAGTGTTGCTAGCCTTGGTAGTTATTACACTGCTGCAGATAACGTGACATATTACAAATCATACCTTTGTGTATATTTATGTGTCAGGGCTCAGGCCTGAACTCTGAAGAGCATGTCCTCCCTCTGTGACACTGTATTGCTAGTACTGTTCTATTATTGAATGAAATGGACTAACCTGGATAAGAAAAAAAACCAACTCTCTTCTGCCGATGATGTCTCAATGCAATGAAAAGTCTGGCAGGGGTCATATCTTTTTAGTGATACTGAAAATCAATCAACTTCTAACCTTTCTAAATATAATATCAACTCACACAACACGTCCACTTAGTTCCTGGATTTGCAGAAAGAAGAGCCCAAGTCTAAAAGTTGTATCTTGACTTTCATAAAAATGTCACAAAAATCTTCATTATTTCTTTGCATCACAATTCCTATTTATAAAGCATTACAAAGCACTTTTAAATCTTAGCGATTAAAATGAATACAAGAATGAGTGAAGATTAGTACAAGAATTATTAGAACATCAGACTACAGAATGATCACATTTTAGACAAATTCAAATATACTGAACATTTGTTAAAGAATATCTGACCCAAGTGTATTATTTTGGATACTTTATCAGTCATATATCAGTCCAACAGGCAGCTGCTGTTAAATTGTATTTGGATTATTGCATATACTATTAATATACGTATGAATAAAGTTTTAGGGATTGTGTGCTTTCATTTAAACTTCAGAGTTAATGCTTTAGATAGATTATGAAAAGAATTTCTCAAAAATCAAAAGACGCTGATGACAAGTTCTAGACATTAGCATACTATTTACAGTTATACACTTGTGCTTTTTATTTTCTTTAACAAAATACTATAGTATACATGAACTTGAGACTTGATGTTATGACACGCTAATATTTTTCATTCTCCTGGAAAGAATATACGCTCAATAATTTTAAAACAGTCACTTGCTTCAACAACATACTATTGGAAAAAAAACCCCATAGACAGAAACACTCCACTTCCTTAGAAATTGGTGAAACAGTTTTCTGCACTTTAACATCTCTAAGCCATACTAAATCACATCTAAATGTTAACTGAAGTTTAACAACTATTTATCTATCATATGGGAATTGCTTATGAAGAATTTCAATAGCTCATAGAAGTTGAAAAGCATATGTTGTTTTGAAAACACCAGAAATGACACCAAACTCCTCTTAAGTCTGCACAAGCACTTAAATCCTTACAAACCGAGTAAGACTGAACTGTATCTCACCGAAGTCTCAGAAGTATCTGCATGAAGTATGGAGCATAGCTATGAATCGCTTCCTTACACACTTCTGACAAGCGTCCACCTCCAAACTGGAGAGTGCTACACTATGCAACAGAAAACCAGCTGATTATTAAGATTTTAAAAAAAGACTATCAAATCTATGCTAACAGCCATGGAGAATTTCAAGAAAGTAGAACTAAATGTTACTACGATTTAACAAAATTACAGCACAACCTATATGATATTGAGATATTACTACTAGTTCAAAGCTCTCTGAAACCTGAATCTTAATGTCTGCAGCTTAAGTGAGTTGCTTAAACATCACAGTCTATAAAGTAATTTTGGACATATTGTTAATTCTTTTTTAATTATAGAAGTAATATAGCACAGATAAAATTAGGTAGGTTTTATTTAGAATGTTAAATATCGATAATGCTGGTGAATAGAGCAACGAATTACTGATTAACTCTCAAGTGTACTTGGTAAATGGTCTATATGTTTAATCAATGAGTTAGTACCCTGAACATAGTGATCCTTAAAGTGCTTATCCAAATGTAGAGATTGACAGCCTTCTGTTTTATTTCCAACTTACTAAGAATGCGCTGTGTGTAGTGTAAAGTATCTTTGTCATCAGCCTAAAAACAAAACTTGTTTTCCTGGATATATTATGTACTTCTAGCTGGCAACA
The DNA here is from genome assembly GCF_000687185.1 of Egretta garzetta. Lineage (NCBI taxonomy): Eukaryota > Metazoa > Chordata > Aves > Pelecaniformes > Ardeidae > Egretta > Egretta garzetta. The sequence goes on along the minus strand of NW_009258414.1, from coordinate 5,031,952 downwards.
ACCATTTCACACTTGCAAATTAAACCAATTCCTGTCAAGTGTCTGAGAGTCATGTTGATTTCAGTAAATCCAGAGAGATCTGGTAAACTGTCAAGGTGAGTTTGGTTAAATGCTAGCAGAGTTCAAAAGGCGAATAGAGAACATCAGTTCTAGTGAATTCCAAAAAGTAATTTCTGTCAAGTTTACTTGAGGGAAAAAAAAGGAACAGAAAAGGTATTCAAACCCTAGAGAACCATGCTCAAACCCTCTCTACCGTTTCTGGCCTTTGTGCACTCTGGCATTTAAATAGATATATGGAAATCTCCCTAAAGACCAGTCGCTGCCTACTTGTTTATTATATTTAATACAATTGAAATATCATTCTACTCCACTGATTCATATGAAAATCACTTGGAAGAGCCAAAAAATAAAAAAAAGGCAACCTACTCCTGGAAGACAAACTAACAGAGACTGATACTTCATGTTTACTTATATGAAAATATATGGACAGAAAGCATAAAACATATAAGGAAAGAAAGCATAAAGCTATTTGAAAACCAGCTGTAATGAATACAAAAGCTGGCATCCCAGGCTGTCCTTTGCTCCAGCAGAAATGACCTGGGGGTTCAAGCTAGTGGTGCAGAATGGTATACAACCAGCTGCTGACATAGCAACATTCAGAATACAGACATAGAAAAAAGACAATGTCTTCAAGAGTGGCCGCTATACTGAGCCAACATGAGCAGTATTTTACATAGCTGACACTTTGGAGAATTGCATAAGAGCACTTGGGCCATGTTTGCCCAAAATCTCCACAGAAAAACAGTTTAAAGTTCGTATCACCTACATTGTATAGTTCTTGAATACAACCACGGACAGTATGAATGACTCTCGTGGAGTCTATCATAAAAGGCCCCAAGATATATCTGGAAGTATCTCAGACTATCCAGGCTCTGTACTATTGTTTGAAAGTTGAAGATGTATGAATGTAAAACATTATTTTTGCTGAAGTGTTACATAAACATTCCTTCTGGATTTGTTCTTGATGACTGTTCCACTCAAAGCATGTAAATGCAACACAGTACACCACTTGTAAGGAAAGAAGTGTTTCCTTTGTTAATTTTTCCTTTAACTCCAGCTCCTGCTATTGCTGTTATTTAATGAAAAGAAGAAAAAAGAAAAACCCCAACATGTAATGAATCTGGCTTGTTTGACTAATGCTTATGAAAAAATTGATCTCTATTCCTGTGACACTTTAAAATCCTACCATCAGAGCATCTGTATTTAAAGCAATACAGATATGTTGCAAGCTACTGCAAGGGTTATGACAATTTGCAGTAAGCAAATAGGATACTATAATAATACCCTTAGAAAGGTACTGAAGTCCCATTTTTAACCCTTTCACTTCAGATAAATGCTTTTTCCCCTCATCCATCATCACCACACAGGAGACATGGACAGAAAAGAAATTGTCAGATTGCTGCTTGGGAATTGAGTGGGTCTTATCAAGTACCAAATCGTAGCCAAATTGTTTGAACCCAGCTGTGTGTTGTTCCACTTCGTGCTTCTCCTTCATACTCACATCCATCTTGTCAGAGTCCCTGCATTAGACAATATAGATTTTTCTAGACTTTTACCGAGGTAAAAATACTTAAAAGGAAAGGAAAAGAGATTAATTCGAACACAAAACCAGAAGAAAACATCACCTGACCTTTTCCTTACCTCTAAGCAAACAAACAACATACAAACTACCTTAGTTTTGTAAAAAACGTTTTTTCCAATTCCATGCGTAGGTGATATCACTGTAGAAAGCATCACATTAAGGTGTAACGTTTTGGCAACTAGTGGCTCTTTCAGAATTAAACATGCTATATAATTAAAATTTCCCTATAAATTTGAATAATAATTAAAAAAAACAAGTGAAGGAAGTTATTACATTTGCTGGAAACTTCAGAAAAAGCAGATGTTCCTCATAATCCAAATCATAATACAAGACTTACCATGCATAGTATTTGGGACATTTCAGAAATTACATTTTTCCTCTCAGTATACAAATTTAGAAGCTGAATAACTACAGCTCTTTGAAGGCTGAAGATTATCTGCTTCTAGACAAGTTCTCCATCTCACAGTCCCACGCTTAACAAAACCTCAGTTCTGCCACTGGGTTTTTCACTCGGGAAGTCCCATGTCTTGCCTCCTCATCTGTTTCTCCATTTCATTAGTTAATATTTGGGAAACATTCTACTGCACAGATGAACCTAAACTCAGTACACGGTGCCGGAGAGTGAGCTCCTGCAATAACAGGATTGCCATTTGTCACCTTGAGTTTTCAGGATTTCACTTTACGTCATGACAAGCTAATACCTTACAATGGCACATACCAAGTGCCATTGTACATAAGGTATTAGAAGACAAGGTAAATTTAAAGTTTACCTGACATGAGTAACTCACTGATGAGATAGACCCTTGAAGAAGATACAGAAATACATAAGGAAAAACCCACTCAAGCCATATTGCATCTGAAAGCAGAATTCCAAAGGTTTTGTTTGTTTCTTTTTGGACTAACTATGGATTGATGAATGAGAATCACAAAACACTGACTTCACTCACTTTTTCCATGCATTAACGCTTAATCAGAATCTTTTCATTAAGCTCAGCACTGTCTAGCATGATTTTGCCTATATTTTCAAAACACAGATCACAAGTTTCTTTTCAGTTTTCAACATCAACTTTGTGTCTACTCCGTACACTTGTGAAGCGAACTTCAGTACACAGCAGGACATTTCTGACCACTGAAAACAATTTCACATCTGTTTGATATGTGCGGTGGTATACTAAGCACAAGCGATCACTAAAAAGCCAAAAAAGGTCTCCATATCACCATATCTCTCTTTCCATGTTACTTCATGCAAGTCATTCTGAGGGCTTTTTAGTAAATTTACATAATGTATACTCTTCCTTCCTTTTCCTTTCACATGCATTATTTTTTATTCTATTTGCGCAGTGCTCCAGCGATATACAGGTAACAGGGAGCCTGCAATGCCTCTAACATGCACTTGTGGAGCTTACAAGTACAGAAAATTCCTTGTCCCCTGGTTACTGTCACTAGATTTGCATTCTAACATAAGGAGTAAGAATGACAACTTACTGGCTGTCACCAGTGAACCCATCTAATGAATTAAGATTTTGCAAATAGACACTGTTTAAAATTTTAATTTCTCCTTTGAAAACAGGTAGGTAAGAGGAGAACAGCTGTCAGTAAACAAGCAGTCCAAAAAAATTAAAAGTCTGTGGAAGAGAAGATAAGAATCTGGGATGTTACATGGCTGACAAAAGCAACTGGTGAAATAATTTGTTTAAATACACTTTGAGAAATGATTGGAACACAACAAAAACAGATCTTAATCTCAGAGTCTTGACTGCTTTCGAGATCCAGACAGAGCCAAGCACAGCGTCAGACATCTGATCATATGTACTGACCTAATATTCCCCAGCAGTCTGAGTTGAGGATGTGAAATTCCAGTTTTCAGAGAGGAAGAAACATTTACATACAAACGCAAAGCATGACATAGTATGTTCTGAATGTCAAGAAAGGGCTGAGCTACCTATGGGAGACAGCATAATATGAAAGTTTGGTATATCTCAAGTAATCCTTGCAACATGCACATTCAACTTTCCCGGTAAAGTAAATGTCTGCTATCAGGCAGGCATACAATATAAATGTAAAGATTACAGGTCTGATCCAAACGTAATGAAGCCACTCATTACAGCAATTTCTGCACAGCACTTTTCCCATGATATTTTGCTACATTTGCCATACCTGCACTTTTACTAACAGATTACTTACCACTGCAGATCAGTAAAATGGACATAAAGCTAAAGAGCATTGAGGAACACTAAACATGTTTCTGACAAATTGCATGATGCGTTATTCTACATCACTTACTATATCTCAGATCACACTACATCATGTCATACATCTAGAAATTGGAAGAATAGTACATGACATAATACATTTGTTATATAATGTGATGTGACTGTTAAAATTTCACAAAAAAATATTTTCCCGGTCCAATTACTACTATCAAATCAGACTGTAGTTCATCAATCCAAATTGCATTTGGCACAGTGAGCATGAAAGTAAAAACAGAACAATTTTGTGCACATATTATATACATAACCCTGTACATAATATAATCATGTTGAGATGGAGATGATGATTTTCTTGCTTGAAACTGGCAGACTTGTGCAGTTTAAAAACTGCTTTTTTATTTGCATATATATATGTTAATAGAAATCTACAGTGGATGAAAAGTATTTTTTTTCAAGCACAGTACTGAAAATAAACTTCTTCCTCTTTTTAATCATCAGGTGTCCTTAAAATAAAGCATTTATAGATATGGCAAGTCTTTTAGAAGGAACAGTCTAATAATACTTTTTAGAAAATTCTATATAGTGCCACCTGTCCTTCTTGATGCTTCTAAACTGTTTCCTAGGTGCACTTCTTTATATCTTGTTCTGTTACTACTAGGTCTATTATGGTCAAACACAAACTCCAGTCAATATCTTAATCAGTGTACAAATTTCTAAACAGCAAGCCCAGCCAATTAATATTACTGGCATGGCACCTAGCTGAACTCAGCTAATTATTTAAGAGAGTTTTTTTGTGAAAATGTCCAAAAAAACCCCTACCACCAAATAGCAGAGAGAACTATGTTAAACAATTTATCTGTTTATGTCATCAGTGAAGCCCAGAAAACATGATAAGCCAAAAAAACCCAATAAGAGTGACCATTTTTAAGTGGTGAAAAATTTATCTTCCAACTGTTTAAGTCTAATCCTGTTCTTAAACAATATACTTAGTTCTTTTTACTCTACTGCCTGAAAACTTTTTAAAAAATTATGACATACTTTCAGACCGAAATGTTTTCTGTGTGGAAATACCAAAGGTATGGCAACTGAAAACCAAGTTGGATCAGACAAGTCGATGCAAGCAGCAGCACCTTTGACACAGCGACAGTGATGCAACATGCCTGTGCCAGAGAAGAACGAAAGGCAATAACCATGCTTTCACCAAGCAAAAGACCCAGTGCCTCACCCAAGCTTACAAACAGAATAATCATGCTTTAAAGTAAAAGTTACTCAATCTGCCATAATGCCTCCTTAGAGTAACTCCTCCTTAATTAACAAAAATTACATGTGATTTCTATCTTAAAATATAGTTAGAATGAACTATCTGTTCCAATAAAATCATCGTAAGATTGTCATAAGCAAGTGATAGTGGAAAGAAGTAGTGACATTTTGAAGGCTCAGTATGGTCTGCTATTTTTAAAGGGGCATTCTTTTTACATGCTGTACTGGCATATGTTAAAGCAAGACTGCACAATTGCTACCTTGAGCTAGCATCAAAATAATAAAAAAAAAATCAACCATCTCATGACATTATTCTTTACAAATTAAGTAAATCCACTAAGGATCATAAAGTTGAATTTTTAATGCATTAGCCATTTATTCTAATGAAATCAACATTACAGGTTATTCTCCTCGGTTTACCCAGGCATTTATGTACATGCACAGGCACACAGTATGAACCTTGTAGTTCAACATCTCCACCAAATATATTTCAGTTGTGATTAAAACAAAGGGAAAGTATACAAAGAAAATAAAGTGCTGCAATTTGTAGTCCACAGCAAGGAACTAGATAGCAAAAGAAACATCTTTTTTTCTGGAAGGAAAAGACTTTCCCCAATAGAAAACAACTGCTGGTGATAAAACAACATTAACCTGTCTCTCTTCTGTCTTCATCCATGTAGCGGACAGGAGACAGGTATTACTTGTCTGCTGTCCTAAAGCAACCAATTCAAAAGCAAAATTATATCTATTTCATGATTTGAATCAACTTGCATCACAGAACAGAAAGGTGGACCCAGAGAACTGAACTAATTCATCTTCATAAGCCAAAGCAGGACCAACTCTGCTTAAATTATCCCTGGAAACTGCTTGTTTAGTCTGCTCCTAAGTACTGCAGTGACAGACACTCCAGTATTTCCCCAAGCAATATATTCTAGGACACAACTATTTTTACAACTGGAATTTTTTTCCTGATGTCTAGCCTAAATCTCCCTTGCTGCAGTTTAATTCCATTATTCTTTATCCTGTCCCCAGAAGCAATGGAAAACAAATTATTCCCTTTCTCTTCGAAGCAATTTGAAGACACTTGGAGACTCATCATGCTCCCCCCTCCTCCTCGGTCAAACGGAACAATTAAAACTCTTTCAGCCAGGCAGGTTTCCTAAGCCTCCCATGATCCTTGCCCTTGCCTCTTGATTCTCTCCGGTGGCGTGAAGAACGCTGCACAACATCCTAAATTCCAGGTGAAATGTAACCAAAACTAAGGAAAGTTTGGTTTGTGTGTCTTGCAAGCAAGGCTCCTGTTCACACACAGCAGTCACCTGCCTTTTCACAACCTAACGACATCAGTCATTTACGCTCAAATTGTCACCTAAACCAATCTCCACATCCTCCACCCCACCTAGCCAAACATGCCCTGGCTCGTAATTACACAAGTAAGATTTATTCCTACCTGTTCTGGGCACAAACGGCGGTGTTTCGGTAGCTGGGGGCTGCAGCGGTGCCTGTGTGGGAGGAGACCATGAACCGCCTGGTACCAGTTGCAGCCGGTTCCGGGCTGCTGCAGCCTGACGGGGGCAACCTGCTGAGCGCCAAAACTCCCGCCAGCCAGCGGGGTGCATGGCGCCGTCCCTCGACGTGTTCAGGAAGGAGCCGTGGCAGCTGTGGGATGAGACACGTGAGGAAACACGTGAGGAGAGGTGCAGGGAGATGCTTGAGATGTGAGGAGGGTGGGATGGGATGGATGGCTGCGGAGGCCTGCGGCTGGAGAGGCGCTCTGTGCCATCGCTGAGGGAACGCAGCCCTCGGGGGCCCACGCCAGGCAGGGACGCGCTGAGGGACCGTGGCCATGGCAGCCCATGCCAGGTTGGGGACAGGCAGAAGCATGGGTTTAGGAAGGCAGAAGATAGGCCATTGGGTTAAATTGAGCCTGAGAAAGGCGCAAGAAAGGTGCTTATTTAAATGTTCATGGGTTTTTGTTTTGTTTTGTTTTTTTCCCCTAATACCCAGATTACTGGTCAGAAATTGGTATTAATTGCCAATAAATTAAATTCACGAAAAATTCCTCAAGTCAAAGGCCATTTTACCCATGGCACTACTCACATGGAATACTTTTTACCTCTCCCCTCTGAGCTGCACCCTACTTTTTCCAAACTACTGCGAATTCTGAAGATAATTTTTTTACTTTTATCTTACCAGAGGCCTAAAAACACAGTATCAGTCTTGGGAACAAACCCTAAAATTATCAGTTTATTTTCCAAATGAGTTGGAAAAAGTAAGGGCAATGGACACTAAGAACAATAGAAAGTACCTTTTACATTTACACTGGTGTCCAAAATACTTCAAGTGCTTGCACACACATTAGTGCTTGCAATACAGATTAGGTAAGGATCATGTTTATACTCAACTTATCCAGCACTGTAATAATTTAAGTGTTATACGGAAATGTTCTAGAGAGCCATTATTGAAGGTTATTTTTTCCACTTTATTCATCACACTGTAGATGCTTCCATGTTTAGGAACAAGAGTGCCACGACTGCAGCAGCATCCGTCCTTCCACAACCCAGCCTGTCGCACTTCATGAACACCATATTCACTCGGAACTGCCCAAAAAAATGAACTTAAAAAGGTCACTTCAGGTAAGAGACTAAATACAATCTCAACAATTTACCTTGTTGTGTTTGTGAAATTGAATACATAGAAGTGAAGAAGCCAGCAGGAAGTAAAGGTATGTTCATTAACATCAGCAACAACACTAACTGGGTGCACCCAGTCACTCGTTGTTGCGGAGTAGGGTGGGACCAAGCTTTTGCTGCACCCAGGAGCAGCACCCTTGCACACCACCAGCAGCTCAGGGGACCACTGCACCATGCAAATCAGTAGTGACACCTTGTGTGCAAATAAGACATAAAACTGCTTGATTGGGGAATCTAGCTTGAGGAAGTATTTCTTTCTGGTATGCTGAAACAAAACAGTTTTCAGTAAGAAGAAACCCATGTACCACATGTACCATGTACCATGTACCACAACAGGTAAAACCCAACCACTACACTGAGCTGCAAAGAAGGCCTGTTGTGATTTTCCTATGGTGTCCTTGCAGAAGGAAGTACAGTATGTTTAAAGATACACTGCAGCAATAAGGACTGTGGTTTGTAGCTGATTTCGCACACTGGCTTTCTCTTTGACACTAGGCAAACTCCTCGCCTTCAGCACTCCTGGTTTCTCAATGTAAACCTGAGATGACTCTTCCCAGTCACCTGAGTAAGTGTTCTGAATAATACCAGGCAATTTTTTATCAATTATTTGTGCATACACAATCCAGCAGTTTTAATAATATTTACCTACCTCATAGAGGTGCTGCATGTATCAGTCAGTTAATGTTTTAGTGATACTTTCAAAACACAAAGCCCTAGTATGATGACACAGCCAAAGTTAATAAATGATGCTATTGTTCCTTAGACTAATAACATCTTCATAAAGGATGCCCTCTGAAAAAGTTCAGTCTGCTTTTGTGCTGTATTTCAAATGCAAACAAAAACCCATTCTAATTAGACATTTTCCTGGTTTTCAATGCTCCTTATAAACAGTTTTTAGTATCACCTAAATTAATTTTCTTTCTCATTTAAAAGAACTGGGAAGAATACTCAAGAGAGAAAGTAAGTGAGAGAGAAAGAGAATTGCCTGTCACATCCTTTCTCAGTACTCTGTAGCTCTGTACTGAAAATGTACTTCAGTGATTCAGGAGCTGTGAAAATTCAGGCTGTGATCATACAGACTGGAGGGGGAGTGGAGGCTGACTTAAAGAGGGAGGTGTTGCTTTTGTTACATATTGTACCTTGACATAATAAACAGTTGCCAATATGAAAAATAATATGCATATACTTCTCATTCTGTGTTAGTATCTGCCAGGAAGTATCAGTATGCCTCGTTACATAAAGTAATAAGTGATGCACCACCCACATCTTTTTTTTTTAGTTAACTTTTGTTTATGATTTAAACCAATAATCACACTAAACACTTGGAAATAAATTAAGCCTTTTCAGACTGATTAAATTGGCTGAATGCTTTAAACATGTGACTTTGGCAGATCTAATCATCCCAGGATAGTCGTGGATTTAATCATGCAAATGTCTTCAGATATTTCAATTTGCCAAGCTGTGTTTTGTAGCATGTACTCTTCCACAGCATCTGTATTCTGCGGTGTGAACTGCAACTGTTCAATGACTGGGTAACAGAAAAACTTCTTAACTAGCAAAACACTAAGCCAAATAAAATAATACAAATAAAAAGTTTTAATCATAAGACTATAAAATTTGTCAGAGACTTTACACCATTGTAGGAAGTATGGGCTCATTCGCTTCAATTAGGAGGGAGTAAGGAATACAGAATAGCTCCAACACCAAGCATGTATCCCACAACTTCACTGCTCATGCACAGACATGCAAGCTTATACATGTACTTTGTGGAATTAGACTTTTCTGTGCCCACTTGCTATGGTTTAGCCGCAGCTGGCACATGAGGAGAGTGATGGTGCTCCTAAACGATCCTTGCCCAGTCTCTTTTGGAGACAGGCAGCTTCCACCAAGTATGACACTGATTTACTACTCACAGTAATCCTTTTTTTCTACATTCCTTTCTGTGTGAAGGAAAATTTTAGGGTGAGTGGAGTGAATTGTGGATTCCATCTTTCAGTGAAAGCCCTATTTTATGTTGAGCAGAATCTGAACCTTTCCTATCATATCCTCTTTCCTGCCTCTGGGATGGTTGGAAAAGATTGTATCTAGATCATATATTTTGATGTTACAGCTGACCTTCTTTAAAGCTCTCATTTATTAGAGCAGTTGGAAAAGGAGAGAATATGGTAGAAGAAACACCACAGTTTTTTAAAGTTAACCTAACCACTTAGATTTTTTTATAAATTATCTGTTCTCTACTGAAGCAGATATTTGCATTAAAATGTTATGGCTATTAATAAGATTTAATATATATGCCTAACTTTATGTACTGCCTACTGTCTGAGTTCTACTCCTCGATTAACTTACCCAGACACTGTTAAAACAAGTAAGGGTAACACAGAGTAGCTTAGTCCAGAAAATAAACTTTAGCAATAGCCTCAAAAAACCCTCAAAAAAAGTTCCCTGAGTTTTAAATTGTCCTATAATCAAATGGCAAAACCAGTTTTAGTTCAGCTGTAAAAAATGTTCAGCTTTATAAAATGCGGCCAACCAATCAGACTTCAAGACAGTAAATTAGTGAAGAAGATTAAAATCAGTCTTATGGACAAGACAAAGAAGGATCAAAAGATAGCTGGAAGTTTGACAACTCCTCACACCACCAAAAGATGTCAGCGAGATCTTGTCATTTTGCAAATGGATAAAACTGATCTTGCTTGCCTGAGTTGGGGTTACGAAGAGCATTCTACAAAACAGTGAAGCATAACTGGCTAAAAAGACTTCTGAGATGAACACATATATCTCAAAAATAATAAGCAATGGATTTGACTGCAGTTATAACTGAGACACTACACACTATTTATATGTAAGTTTTAATCTAGTTAGTTTGCTGTAACTGGTAAGAAATGCAAGACAAATCTAGATCTAAAAAATGAGAGTCCCAGAGCCAGGTTGTTTCTTCCTATGCTTTCTTCCTACACTCAGGAAGAGCCTTCTTCAATGACATTAAGGTTATGATGGAAAAATGATTCCAACAGAAGTCTATAGAGATTTTGTTAATATGCCTTTATGATGTGATATTATGACGGCAATTCAATTTCATTGCAGGCCTAATGAGACCGTGTTACAATGTCAAAATGAAAGGAAACTATATCAATCAAGTTATAGTACCCTGAGAGAAAGAAAAACCTAAAGAAATTAACCCCATTAAAAACTATTTTAAAACAACATTAAGATTTAGTGAATTCAGAATTGCTTTGCTTTTGTTGGTTTAGTGCTTCAGGTAGAAGCTAAATTTGGTGCTGATTTACAACTCATTAAATATATTGACATCAGGGGAATCAGGGAAAGTTTTAAGGAAACACAAACAGAACAAAATTCACAGCAAGTACTGTGGTTATGTAAAACACTGGGCAGAGCCTGTTTAGTCCTACAGCTAAAATCTTTTTTTATCTTTGGCAGAACTGGAATTTCAATTTTTCTCACTTAAAAAAGGTGGCAATTTGGCCAGTGTCTAAGAGCTTAAGTTCTTGTATCTCAACTCTCTTGATACCATATTTAAATGTGTACAGAACACTATAGAATTAGATCCACAAAACCCAAAACAGGTTTCAAGTGGAAAATTCTTACTGAATTTATTGGCATCAATAAAGTAAGAGCTAATACATATTGTGAAGACAAGAGGAGTCTTGGTTAGGTCCCAAGTTGTCAAAATTGAGGCTAAAGGAACATGCCACAACTGATAAATAGCCTGTGCTGGCTATACCTTGGGAATCACCTATAAGGGACATTAAGTCAAAGTTATGAGAACTGTTGTAAGCCTGTTTTAAAATATTCAAATGCCTATATTAAAAAAGTAAAAAAAAACCAAAAAAACAAACAAAAAAAAACCCCCAAAAATACAAAAACAGGACATAATGATTTTTTTTTTTTACAATTACTTTTTGGTAACAGAGACCTTTTCATGTGCATTTTTGAATTTTTTATCAACAATTGTTTCCTTTCCAAGCTAATCTCTCTATTAAGTGTAGAACTTGGAGCTGTAATATTAATGAGAATTCCATAAAAGCTAGCATGTGAAATTGTACCACTGCCATTTGCCAAACCATGTGTTAGTGGCAATATAAAGTTCTGGTCTCTTTAAAAACTGTCACCCACCTAAGCAGGTAAGGCAACACTATTTTTACATAATAGGTACCTTCCAGTTTTCAGCAAGATACTTATAAAGACAGAAATTTAAGACTAAACGAGACGTTAGCACCAAACATTTTGGACATGCATCAAAATATTGTAAAAAATAAAAGACCATAGTTTACACTGTGCCATTCTTCGTCTTTCAGCTCACATATTGTTTGTAGCAAACACTGATATTTACATGGCACTATGAAGAAAGATTTGCAAACCCACAAAAGTTCTATTGATTTTTGCTTCTATTACTGTTGAACATGCAGAGATGGCACTTTGTTATCACAGTATTAGGAAAAATTGATGAAAGGAAAGTATGAGCCATTCCTAAACTCAAAATCCAGTTGTTTCTATTTTTGCTTGTCCTTGATTGATATACATGAACACACACCCCCACACAGAGAGAACCTTTCTGAAGATGGCTGGCACATAACAGATTTTTTATTTTCAGCTCTTTACAGTAAAACTTGAATAAACTTTTTGCTTCCAACCTCATTATTTATTATATGCAATATAATATTGCCTAGAGGATATATCCCCATTGTAGGAGGCACCATACAAATAAGAACAGAAATAGTCCCTGCACAAAGATCAGACCCCAGAGGTTTGCTATATTTTTGTCATTTTTCTCACAAAGCCTGTGCCCAAGGCCTGTAAAAATTTGGGTTTGTATAAACATTTTCTTGTGTCAGGGTGGGCTTTAAAAAGAAAAATCAAATGCACCAAAACCAGCTCTTGCCATTTCAAGAAATACAGAATGTTCTTTCTGCAGACCTGATATTTACTCATATATCCCATTTACAGAGATATTCTCAGATCACTCATTTACATCAGATGTAAATTTACTGTACTTTTTGTCAATATAGTAAGTTCCTGTAGCTTTTACTAGCCTTAGCAGAGATAAGCTTTAGTTACACCAGCATTATACTAATTGCATGTTATTTTTAAATTTTCACAAACCTATTTTTGTTGGTGCCATCTGGTAGGGAGAGATTCACAATGGCTTGAGAATGGATTCACTGAAACCTTATCTATCTTGCAAAACAATGTTCACGACAGTATTAAGTTCTACTGCAAAAATATCTGGACTAATTCTGTCAGCACTGTAATGACAGAAGTAAAGATAAATGCAACACTGAAATTGTAAATAAGATTATAAAGTAAAAACCTGATATTCCATTCAGGCCATATAAATATGACCTTGAATCAGCAAGGTGATTTGTATATACACACTCACTTCAGACAGAACACTCTATGAAGAACGTACAAACCAACACAGCATCAAGAGAATCTGCTGGGGGAAATACTCAGCAGCATAGATGTGCAAATTGTTCTTGCTGACCAGAAATCTAAATTCATTGCTCCCTAATCATTATGTAGAAGAAAGTACCTTTCCAAGGGTATGCATGCTTATTTCATCCATGAATTCTTGTGTGCTGAAATTCCCAAGAGAGACAAAGAAGGCTCATTAGAGAGAATTTTGTTCCTGTGACCTTGTCCATAATTACTTTAACTATTTAATGACCGACTGGAACAGCTTCCTTCGGAACATGCATTATATCAGCATGAAGACATCTACATATCATATAGGAGAGTTAATATATTGACTTAAACATGCTTTTATTTTATTGCAGTCTAACTATTCACCATAGGGATTGCATCAATTTAACTATTTAAATAGTAAAAATCATTACTCTGACCAAAAAAGCTTGCTACAAAAGTTGTTCATACACAAAGCCCATTATAAACATCACATCTCTTGCTGGTACCTTCCTTTGAATATTTGATGGGTTTGCTTTGCAGTCGGCACATTCAGATGGTTATAATCTGGCTTTAGGATAATGTATATGGTATTACACTCTTCTTCTGTGTTGATGTAATCTGCTTTACAGCTGTAAAACTGTTTTAAAAGTTTAAAAATTGATATAGTCTCACAGGTCTAACTTAGAGAAGCTGAAGACAGCTGCACCTAATGCAATCTAGTTTTTATATTACAAACAAGATCTTGCTACTGAGTGTATTCATTTAATACATTTATTCATCTTTGGAAGTGCCTGAAGGTTCCACTATATAACCCAGGGGGGGAAAGAGAGATATACAGCTTTGCAACTCATACAGGATTCCTTCATGTTTGTCAATTTTCTTCAAACATACTATCTGTTTCTTTATAAATACTGATACCAATATGTTGTCAAAAAACAGAAAAATAAGCCAACAACACAAATCTGATACAGTTATGAGCTGGCCAGTAGACTTCAACTCTTGTGCAGAAGACTCAGGTGGCTTAACAGATTTGAAACTTGAAATTGTTGGATAGCATTTATGGACTCACTGAATCTTCTCATCATTGAATTCTTCAGGATGACTTCAGGAAGCGATTAGGCAGAAGTTAAGACTCTTAAGCAGCACTGTTCCCATCTCAAAGATGGCTGAAATGTTCAAAGTTGTTTTTTTTTTCATTTCAAAGCCAACTAAATCAAGAATATACCAAGCTTTTGTATTAATAAATCTTCAGCAAAAAGAAATAGACCAATGAACATCAATGGCCAAGATTTAAACCTGACTTCCCATATAAGACATTAAGTGCTTTAATTTTTAACCCACTGTTTATCCATACGACAACTTTCCTGTTTCCCGAAGGCAGCTTACACTCTTTAAAAGTTCTTGGTGGAATAGCTTTCAAAAAATCTAAGTATACAATGTGAGGCAGGTATGTCCTGCAGTCCACCTATTTTTTCACTCCTTCAATGATTTACTAGGCATGACTTCCATTCACTAAACTGTGGTGTTCTTCTCAATGCAAACAATCAGTTTTACTTTTCATAACTGTGCACACAATTACAAATAGCAGAGTTACCTGTAATTCCAAAAGTCCTTTTAAAAGACTGGGGCATAATTTGCTACTTTCTACTTTACACGTGCCAAAGAAGGTCTAAAAGAAAAGACTGCAGACTACAGATTTGTCAAAGATGAAATGCTTTAGAACTCAAGTTAATGCCATCTGGTCCTGCCAATTAACTTTTTCTTTTAATACCTGAATTTGAGGTATTACCTGTAACATTTCCCCTGCAAACAAGGGTTTCAGCACTGGAACAACCTTGAGCTCTTCATTAGTAAATACACATGCAAAAACATAACCTTCTCGCAAGACCTTAGGTTCCTGTCATTTTGTACCTTGATCACCTCTATGACTGACCATCCACAGTGGCTTTGCAGCTCTCTGGTAATTTTTCCCTTACTGACATTTTGAAAAATTATTGCTCATAATTGTGCAAGCTCTTTGAAAGATGCTTATCTCTCTGCTGCTCTGTAATGTATCCCTCTTACTTCTGTAGACTTCCTTATCCCACAAAGTCGTACTAGATTTTCTTTTTTGTTGTTTTGGGATTTATTTTTTTTTACACTTCCTAAAGTATTTTTTGCATAATGTAATTACCCTAAGTTTATCAATATAGTATTTAAAATATTCTACCCACCACTTGCAAATTTTCTGCCTATTGGCTGCCCTTCAACTCTCTTTTTAGCAGGAGTTGTAATTTGTACGTAGTTCCCTCTATCTTAAACTATATATTTGTTGACTTAAAAAAACCCAAATGTTTCTGTAAGGAGATGAAATCTCAATATGCCACTATCAGTGTAAGAAGTGGCTCATTTTGCAGTATTTCTTCCGCAATGATCAAATAGGCCAAGATTTGTATCTCCTAGGGGTTACCAAACTATGCCATATGAAGTATGAAACCTGAAAATTTAATCTGTGCACTGCACCTCCCATGACATTTCTTGTCCTACCTAATTGAACCTTATTATTCATATTGAGATTCCTTCTCTCACAGGCTGAGTTCCCTTAACACACTGAACTCACTATTGCTGTCCTGTTTCATAGCTGTATTAGAGACAAATACTGTTTTTCCTGAAACGTGAAAAAGTCTATGTTACTCACTAACACACTTACATATCTGATTTTTCTTAGTTTCCATTTGTATTCAACTTCCATCTTTCCATCAGCAGTCTACTCTGTGTTTCTCTTACACCTGTGTCTTAGTATTGCAAGGTTTCAGAATCATCTTCCTTCTAGCTTGTCTATTTCTAGCATGCTAGTTTCTAGCCTGTATATTATGTTCAGAAGCTTTTCTTAGACTTTTTTTGCTTAAATATATGTATTTACTTCATTCAAAGGGTGTAGAACCTTAGCACTGTGCTCTTACATGTACAGCAGCTTTTCCTCACTCTTCTGTCTATATGTAATTCTAATGCCAGCAATTCAATTTAATTGTGATTATTTCTCCTGTGCCTACTCCTTTATTTCAAAAGTTCTCAATTTCATAATGAAACTTGTTCATTTTCCACAGAGCATATTAATTTCCTCAGCTACATTTTCAGATGTTGCATCCCCACTTTTCTGTCTGGCGCTGAGAACACTTCAGAGAACTAACTTCCTAACTGGATGTTTACATTTTAACTCCAGCACCTCCTCTACATTTTCCTGTGTCATTGGCACAACAAACAGAAATGCAGGTTGCTCCACTGTACATCTTTTCCAAAAAGAATAGCCTAGAAATGTCTACATAAGTTTCAGTAAGACATTTCTTTGATAACTAGCCTTCCAAATAATATCACTGCTTAACAGTGAATGCTGAAGTGTTTTTATTATTATTAGAGGTATTTTAATGATTGGCATGCACTGTGCGTTTATATTTTTGTCAAATATTGGGAAATCAATTAAAACAATATAATGCCACCGGGAAAAACATCATTTGCAAAATAATTATAAGTAATTGGAACCAGCTGTTCTACTTCTTCAAAATTTGCATTTTCAGTTTTATAATATTTATATTTTTCTTCTGGCGAAATGCTTAAGTAATCATACCTCAAAAGGCTGGATTTTTTCTTTTTCTGGTTTTGGTTTTATGACAATGTAATTCAAAGACAAAGCTCAGGTCATAGTTCCAAAGTCAGTTAAACTGACTGGTTTCATCCCTTACCACGCAAATACATTATCTTTTACTTTAACCATACTTAGTCTCATCTACTGATCTTCCAGAAGCAGAGATAAAAAGCATATTTTAACAATACTGTTCTGCTAAACCTGAAGCCAAATGGAATAAAGGAACTGATAAGAAGCTTTTCCTAGATATAAGAAAACCAGAGTATTCCTCTCATGACTGTTGGCTATTTCTTGTTCATCTAGCTTCACCTAAAGAACTAGTTATTTCATCTAAAGAACTAAAGATTTTAATCTAAAATGGAAACTTAATGATAACCCCAGATCAACATTCATCTAGTCAAAGATTTATTTTGACTTGTATGCAGACATGCATGAGAGCGCTTGTTTCAATAATTTTCTTTATAAAAGAAGAGCAAAAGCTTTCTGAGTTCACAAAACATTTAGGGGTCACTGGAATCCCACAGTATGAGCTCTCAAATAGAGAGTTTAATATTTTTTAATTCTTTGTGTGAGAAAGATCAATCATTTAAAGACAAAGGAAAAGCATTGTGATTAGATTCAAGTGTTTAGATTCATGTTCATTCAGAAAACCTTAGGAGACTACATATTCCTATTTCTTGTTCCTTTTCTATTCTAACAGTACGTTCAGTCTATTTTTTTATTTATTTTATGTTTAGAGTGAGCAATAAACTTAGCTGTAGGCAAAGAAACACAACACAGCATGAGTTGGCAAGGCCTTGAAAAACACCATATACTCAGTTCTGCCACCACAGTTAATAAGAACCAGTCAATAAGAATACCACGCAATGAAGTCCCAGAGCTAACAAGTAGTCTCTGCTTATCTCCAGATTTTTAACTCCCTCTAGAAAATAAAATTTCTTCAGCATTTTACTTATTCTTTAGCAGGATTCCCTAAATGTTCTTGTTTTACTATCTCAGATAAAATTAGATTATTTAGACTGAGGCTGTACAGTAGTTTCTGAGATCTGAGCTCATGCCTTGTACAAATTTTACTGACACCATCAAGTCACTGCACTGATGGCATCCTTGGACATCAGTTGTTAACAACTATGTGTGCCTTGACAAGTGAATAGGAAAATAAAGCTACACTTGGATAATCGGAAGAAGAGATGGTAGAATACTTGAAACACTCAGAGTTCTTTGTTACTGTGTCTACTAGGTTTGTAATGGTGGGCTGTAAAAAAGCAAAAACATTTAAAACAGATTTAAAGCTTTTATTTGCTGCTGAATCCACTCCTCTGTTTAAATAGCAAAAGGGTTTCATAAAAAAAAGAATATTTTTTCTCAAGTTTATCACTGATGCAATGCATCTTTAATTTTGAGGGTGGAAGACAGAAGAAGCAAGATTATTTATTATATTCAAAATATTAATTTTTTTCTTGATGTAAAGCATTTTAGGGACATGGTTTAGTGGTGGGATGGCAGGATTAGGTTAAAGGTTGGACTCGATGATCTTAAAGGTCTTTTATAACCAAAGTGATTCTATGATTCTATGATTATAGAAATGGTGATACTGCCTTCACCTTTTTCTAACATCAAGCGTTCAAGTCTACCAAAAGGGTTTTATAAACTCCCTAGCAAGGTTTTATTATATATGTTATCCTCAGGTCAGATGTGAGAACAATTACCATTCTCGATTAAAGAAAACAAAGGATGTGATAGAAAAATACAAAATTAAAATGGGTTAACTGATCACCATACCTTTTCAAAATGGGTGTTCTCCCTTAGGATGTCAATTAAATGATTTTTCAGTGGTGTTCTGGTTGCAATACATTTTTTACAGTTCATATAGAAGAACTGAAAACAGTCTTACTGTCCATCAGTTCTGCAGACTGCCTTTGTATCTTCTCCATCTCTCTGTGGTCCTGGTTGTGCTAAAAGCTCTCTTCTTGCTACATTTTCTTGCAGACACTATTCCTGTTCTTCCTTTTTCTCCCACAAGTATTCTTTATTGAAAGTAACATTTATCTCTCCCACACCTGGGTTCCTCTGATCCAGTATGCTGCAGCCAGAATAATGCAAACAAGAAAACCTTCTCTTTGATGCTGAGATTTACTGATCTTTTTTTAAAGTCTGGATGTCTATTAAAACATCAGCACTTATCAACCACTAATAAGCAACACTGACATTCAAAAGCTAGTTTCCTCAGCATAGTATTTAATTCCTTTTCTACCAATGCCAAAAAAAAAGTGTCCAAGGGGGACCCCTGGAAGAAGTCAGAAATTGTATCGTCCTCTTGACAGTAGGATTCAGCAGAGACTCCATTGGGATTCTCTTGTGATGGTTTCTTCCATTTCACAAGTAAGAGAAAGGCATAAAACTATCCTACAGTGAAGGGAAATAACAGTCAGACAGACACCACATTTTGAAATATTTTTTTCTCCTAAAGGATGCATGCCAAGAACCGGAGTTAAGTACTTTCCCAGGCCACTCTTTAGTCACCTAGCACCATATAAATCAATTTACTACTAAGTCTGCATGAGGTTAAAGAAGTACATGCAACTTGGGCTCAGGTGTGAGTGCAGATGGATTTTAATCCATTTCACAAATCTAGCCATAGAGATACTGGTCTCATAATATAAAATATGACTTGGGAGAGGAATTGCTGAGAGACTACATTTAGTGATTATCTTCAGTTTCGTTAGTACAGGCCATACCATCTCTCAGATATCTTTAGCTTACATCACACTAATCAAGATGCAATTGAAAGAAAAATAAGCATTTGAGACCTGCTTCTGAAACCTGCAGGCCCAGCTGAGACACAGAAATGTCTACCCTCACTAAGCAAACTATTATTCATAACATCTGCCTATCTAGTGCAATGTGAGTTCCTGTCACTCATCACACACATCTCTATACTAGGGCTGATATCCTAACAGTACATTATTATCTTTCATGAGAATGTGCTAATTCCTTTTGTATCACTATGTATGCTGATATACAGTATCCTTTGACACCGACAACATGTTCTGGTGTGATATATTAATTCAAGAGAAAAAAAATATAAAAGAAAATGCAAAGACGCTGGTAAAAGCACCATATATCTGGCAAAAATTGATTAAAAGCATAAAATTATCCTTCCAATAAAATTATTCTCCCAATATGATAATAGAATTTTTACCATTGATCCCAGTGGTGCCAATATTCCACCAGATGTCCAGATTTTGGGTTATTAAATAATAACAAGGTACAATACTAGCTATGTTATTCTGTGTCAAGTAACACTTTTAAAGGCTTTTTAATTCCCTTTCATTTCTATAGAGCACTTTTTGACTTACTAACAAAATAACTTCTCTCTAATCCAGTTACTATGATTAAGTGTATTTTATCAGATCACACTATACAGATATTTCTGCCAGTATTTTCAAGCAGCAAATGACCATAATCATATATACCTGACATGCGTAATTATAACACAATATTTTTCAGCTAAGAATGAGTAGGTGGGGCTCTCACAGTATGTCTTCTCATTATATTTTCTACAATAGATTACTTTTTTTTTTTAAATATTTGCCTTCTCTGCCCTTCACTGATGTCCTCAATGATTTCCTCCACCAAGCATTTTACTACTTCACCCTACCCTAATTAATTCTTAACTTTAAATTCTCCATCGACCCTAATTTAACTCTCAGTAGATACAAAAGCTTTGAAAAAATCCTCAGTGAGAGAGTGTTTGCCAGACAGCTTTTCTTCAAGCTTTTGCAGCCTTAAATCTGCTCACATACAATACTGAACCAAATACTGCGTTGAACAGCACTGTACATTGTAGTATTACAATAGCAATGTCACTTTTCCAAGTACTATTGGGCTCCAACAAAATCGCAAAATTAGACTCTGAGCATGGAGATGCTGGGTATCTCCAGTTTCACTTTAATCGACAAGACTTTGCAAGTAGCTAGTCACCTGATGCACGCCTCCTGGGATAAGTCTACTGTAAATTCAGTTCTTTTTTCTTTCACTTGCCAAAAGAATCCTCCTCCGATAGCATATGTGTAAGCAGAGAATATAGAAGGAAAAGTATTTGATTCCAAAACTTCAGTGAACAGATTTCTAGTTTTATTTAGTTATGCTTAAGAAAAAGAAAAAAAGAAACAGTCCCTCAGGTTACAGCCATATGCAAGGCACTTAAGTCGAGAACAGCTGAGATAGACACAGTAAGGTTAAATTATAGCATGGACAAGAAAAAGACATCATCCTGTTTCTTTCTCATATTGTGACTTAGCTGAAAAAAGCTTTGACAACATCAATGATTATAAAGTATTCTTTACTCTGCATTTAATATTTTTTTTAACCACTGTATTCAATGCAAACAGCTGAACTCCTGTAAAGAGCTTGACCGGGGAGAATCAATGCATTTATTGGCAGTAATCTCTCAGCAGAGCTAGCGTCAAACCTGCTGGACTGCTAACAACTGTGGTCTTCTGTGTGCTGAGTTCCCATCACGTAATATACACTTGAACAGCAAATGCAAGGGCTGTAAGTGAACAAGAGTAAATTGACAGATCTTAAGCGATATCAGCAATTCTAGACTTATTTTGCAGTTAAATCAAAATCCCAGTAACACTCAAGGACACTGATAGCATTTTTTGGCTCCGGGTCTATGAACTTTGAATGACTTTTAGTTCAATGGACACAATATTCACCACTAATATACTTAGATAATAGAAATAAATTCCTTGATAAATGAGCAGTATTCATTAATTCTAAGCAAAATTTCAAGCCCTGTTCCATCTAGGAAAAGTCTGTTAGTCCAAGTCTTTTAGTTTTTAAGCTATGAAGTTGAAGAGTCTTTAAATATTATGCTTAATTGTTGTAGTCTGGTTTGCAATGAGAAGAATCAAAAAAGCATGGTGCTAGACCGTGACTTGCCTATTAATCAATTTAGTCTGATCAGAAAGACCATCTTAAATAGTTTCATTGCTTAAAGCAGACATTTAACATTTATTAAGTTTCTTTAATGTGGACTTAAGAATATTAAAGCAACAGTGAGAAAAAGGGACAATCCCAGGTAGTGATAGAGACACAGGTCGGTGTTTATTGGAGACGAAATAATTACAAAAAGCCTCTTTCTATGTTCTTACTGGCTTAAATATAACACAACCAAAACTAACAATGAAACAAAAAAGAAATAGCTGTCGTACTAAGGGAAGGAAAAAAGTAACATCACTGTAACTAAAACCCAGGTACCAATAACATACTGCCCTTTTAAAGAGATAAAAAATAAAGCATCCACTTTTGGAACCATATAGGCTCTACTCTGGAGTTGCATGAGTCAATTATCAGTGCTTTCCCCAGGGCAATACAGATATAGGTAAAATTAAAATATGGTGATTTCAACAGCACAAAGAAAGTTTTGCTTACATCAGACAAAACTCTCTCTGAGCTGGGACTCATCCAACAACAGGTTACTTACACTATAGGAATCAATTCATTACGGAAGATATTTGTACTATAAAAAGGATTCAATATAGATTGATTTCAGCAAATGTTTTGTTTTCACTGAATGTACAGTGCTTGATATCCTCATTACAGTTGTAATATTATTACAATAATGTCTTTTATTATGATTTAACCATCCTTTATAAACTTTAACACAAACAAGTACTTAGTTTAAAAAAAAAAAAAAAAGCTAATTTACCACATGCCCACAAGAAGCCGCTTTTCAGAACATCTTTCCTATCCTTTCTGCCACACTATAAATGATACACTTTTACTATAATCCTGACTGACTTACAATCTCTGTCATTTCTGAATTTAACCTGTTGTACAAAAATAGGCAGTTGAAATTGGAGATGGCTTTTGAATGGTATTTTAAGGACCTCTGAATCAATTAAAAAAACCAAAAAAACCCAAACACCAAACCAAAACCAAATGAAACCAACCAGCTATTAAGTCCACATAACTTAACCTATATCCAGAGTTAGAGTTCAACCCACACCTCAGGGAAAGACAGAAATATTTTCCTCCCAATTTGTTCACTGGGCACTGTTATATCTTGCATAGTATCTGATTCTTTCAGAAATGACATTTTCATGTCATAAAATCTAATTCATAGGCACTTTCAAGTACCATTTTTAGAGATAACATCCAAGACTAATGAATGCAATACACTAAGAAGTTAATATGACTAAGAAGTTAATATGAAGTTAAATCAAGCTGTCTTGTCTTTCTGTTCAAGTCATTCTTCTCTTGACAATAATACCCAATACCAGTAATATTCGTTGTAAGAATGTTCATAACCCTGATCTTTGTCTGAAGTGTTCTGTCACTTAAAACAATATTTACCATTGGAAAAACAGAGTTCTCCTGTGAACGGTAGTGTGTATTTCTGTGTAGTTATCCTGAACCACCAGATCTGTGTGTGTATGTTCCATTGTGCAGCTGATACAACCAGTGTCAGATCAGTCACATTTGCTGTGACTTTAGAGTCAATCTTTTAATTCTTTTTGAGGAGAACACCAGGCTGAATAAAGAAAAATACTATTCTGGGTTCATTTCAGTCTTTCACCTTTAACAGTTTAGTTTTGTCCTCACATTTTCTGTGAGATTTCACCTTTTCTCACATTCCACCAGAAACTTTCATTACACATTTTTTACTTTTTATCCTCAAATGACTTCAAAAAAAACTGAATATAAGTATTCTTTTACTACAAGCCCTTCTCTGCAATAAAACAAAAAGTGAAGTAGCTCTGCCTCATTTACCCCCACATAGCTCAGATAGGTTTCTGGGCTTCTTTCCTCATGAAAATGAAGGCCAAGGGTCTTTAATGCTTTCTTTACCATTTATCTTGCAAGTGCTGCTGACTGCATGTGTAAGGAGGGTTAGGGGTTTTGTACACCTTCCTGTAAACATTTGTTAGACAGACTGCAAAACACTTAACAAAAGCTCTTAAGCTTTTGATGTGCCAGACTTTAAGGAAAAGCATTTTTAATACGGTGAAAAATTAAATGAATAGCAAACAATACATTTCCCTTGGATAATCTTCTAACGCATCTTGCACCAGGGTTTCCTCCTCTACTATGGCTTAGTAAGACATCCCTCCAAAATTGCCTTAAACTTGCATAAAAGAATTACAGGTATAAGCAGATAAACTTTTCAGTGAACTTAATTTGGCTAAATTCAAGCATATTGACTTTTGTTTAGTAAAGAATCAGTCAATATAATTATACTATGGAGTCAGGAAATAATGAATAAGCTCATCCTTGTGGAATTCTTTTTCCCCCTAAATATTTCTAGGACATTTCAAGTACATTAATATTCACAAGAGCACTGAAAGTGAACCTTACAATCTGACAGCACTGATCATTTCAGTAGGGTAAACAAAATGCAGACCTTTTCTTTTTTTTTTTTTTTTTGGTCTGACATTGGGAATTTTCTCATCTGTTACCATCACACCAAACAGACATCCTGATGACTTCCGTTAACTGATTCAGTGACTAAAGATACTTACTTGCTCAAGAGGCATGTCACTTTTTGGGGTGTAGCCACCTTTTTGGAGGTGGATGCATGCAAGGTCACTGACTTCATAGAGGGCTATATCTCACACAGACTCACAAAGCAAATAGCATCAGCAAAGAGCCACCAATAGTATTCTTCTTCTTCCTTCATTGTCAGGTTTGTTCAAGCACGTTATATCTGCATGATCTCTTCTCCATTTCAGCTATCCAAAACTAATGGCTAAAATGAAAAGCAGGCTTTCACCTCACTCAGAAATGCATACAGAACTAGAAGGGGCATCCCAATGGCTCAGCTGGAGTCCTGAAGAGCAATTTCCATATGGAAATACAAGATACTGATGTTACTGAGGCTCAAAATCCTCGTCTGTAGTCCTTAGCTATTTAATAATTTCTCACAGACTTCATTAGAAACAGGATTGGGAAAAAAAGGACTATTGAAATATGACACACACAACTGTTCTTAGAAGCACTAATCACACATCCATACCAGGATACATGACAAATGATTCGGTAGGATGTCAGAAAAAAAGAACATCACAGCTAACTTCCTATTGACCTAGAATATGTTAATTTCCAGCAGAAAACAGTATGAGCAGTAATTTTAAGTCAAGTTGACAGATCTAAATCCAAATCAACACAAACTTCAAAAACAAGTATTTAAGGGTTCTATTGAATAGCCTCAAGAACTCTTACGCACCTTCATCCCTTTTCCACTCAGTAAATACACCAGGGGAAAATGCTCATAAAAAAAGCCTTAAATCTGCACATTAAAGGGAAAAAAAAAAAAAAAAAAAAAAAAGCCGTAAGGATAAAAGTGTCAAAACTAGCCTGAGGTCTGGCAGCTTACAATAACAACCTGTAGGAAAGTCAGTTGGGAAGCTCTCCAGAATCATTCTGGGAGAGTACACTCATTTTGAAATGTCAATTCACCCTAACTTTAGCCATCTAGCTATTCATACGAGTAGTGGAAATATTTATTGCACAACAGAAAAAAGTTTTTACTTAAATCAACATAAATCATTGAGAATGATGAATCTACCATTCGTGCATGTGATCTCACTATCAAATGTATGATTTTTCTGATGCAATGGGGCTTACCTTCCTAATGACTTGTCAGGTGCTCCGTGGTTCTGGCTTATCTGAAATTCCACCCTTGGGACTTGTTGCAAAAGCATCTAATATATTCTAATAAAGTCAACCTTTTTTGTGTAACAGCTCTTCTTTTCTAAAGGTCAGCACCTTTGCAGCATGCTTGTTATGTTATTAATTTGTTAGCATTGCTATTCATAAATAAACCAATCTCTTTCACACAGCTGTATAAACCACCGCAACTAAAACAATAAACAGATGGCAGTGCGCAGTCTAAATGTTTTGGTTCAGCTATTACACATGAAGCTATCTCCATTCTACATTCCTAGCTTCAGATGTCCCATAAAATTAAAAAGAATTTGTTCCTAATTTTTAAAATACTGTGGCTACAACTGCCTATAGTCTAGGAAGTTGAAGTGCAGTGCCCACACGCACCCTGCACAACTGCTCGTTCATCGCATGAGAAGAAAGTTCCCATGCCTTTGGTTGTTTACTCTCTTGAAAGGCAGAAAGGAGTAGTTTACATTGACGTTCTGCAAGATTTATCTTATTTTCTCTATCTCTTTTAAATAACATGTTACTATCCCTGTAAGAGAAAAGAACGTGAGAATAATACAGGAAATACAAGAACCGCTTTCTACCTGGCAGTAAAGCCAAAGCAAAGGAAACCAAACCCTTACGCTTTTGCTTCATCTCTTAAGATAACATGCATGGACATTGCCTTCTCTTCCTTGCTAATTCCCATATCAATGCAAAATCAACCAATCCAAGGGTAGTGGTCAATGGCTCAATGTCTGGATGGAAACTGGTGACAAGTGGTGTCCCTCAGGGGTCTGTACTGGGACTGGTGCTGTTTAATATTTTCATCAATGACTTAGACAGCAGGATCGAGTGTACCCTCAGCAAGTTTGCAGATGACACTGCCAGAAGGACGGGATGTCATCCAAAGAGACCTGGACAAGCTGGAGAGGTGGGCCTGTGTGAACATCATGAGGTTCAACAAGGCCAAGTGTGAGGTCCTGCACCTGGGTCAGTGTAATCCCCAGTATCAGTACAGGCTGGGGGAAGAAAGGATCGAGAGCAGCCCTGCTGAGAGGGACTTGGGGGTGCTGGTGGATGAAAAGCTGGACATGAGCTAGCAATGTGCGCTGGCAGCCCAGAAGGCCAACCGTACCCTGGGCTGCATCAA